>NC_072479.1:105410000-105567500 GCF_027574615.1 Eptesicus fuscus
AGAACCCGAGGGCAGTCACCCGGGGCCATGACCCCTCACCGGAGCCCTCCTCCCGGTGGCGCTGGCTGCTGCTTCTCGCTGAGTGGCGGGCGCTGTGCTGGGGGTCCGGAGCGCGGGCAGCCGTGGGCAGAGAGCAGGGGCGCGCTCTCATCTGTCTCCATGGGGAGTTTTTGTAAAATGCCGCCTTTCCCGGGCCGGATGCCGGTGATGGCACTCGGCGCGTAGGGGACGGTGAGTCCCAGGAGGCCCCGCGTTGTTTCGTGCCGGATGGAGGTGCTGGCGCCCCGTTGAGCCCGCTTTGTTCCCGGCCCCTCACAGGGAGCTGTGTGTGACGTCACTGCTGTCTCTGGTGCAGAGGCAGCGGGGAAGCTCACCCTCAGAGCCGGCGCCTCGGCGGCGGGAGCAGCCGGGCCTGAGCTGTGTCCTGCTCACGAGAGCTGTGGCCCCGGCCGCTCACACTGTGTGACCTCGTCTCGCTGTGACCCTCCTGGCAGGAGACTACCTGGGCGGAGAGGCGTACTGGGCCGGCGGCCTGCACCTGTACACCCCCTTACCTTTCCGGCCCGGCCAGGGCGGCTTCGGCGAGCTCTTCAGGACCCACTTCTTCCTCAACGCAGGCAACCTCTGCAACCTCAACTACGGTAAACGGCTCCTCAGACCCTGCTGTGGGACCGTGGCCTTGAGGTTTGAGAGCACAGTGAGGCCAGCGAGGTCTGTCTGTCCATCACACAGGCTTTGAATGTAAGGCTGTGCCTTACGTAAAGCCACACGACCCCCGGCACTGCGCAGAGTAAGGTTCTGGTGGGGCGATCGGGTCGCACATGGGGATCCTCCTCGAACGCTGTCTTGCAGACAGAGCTGTGCATTTGCCCAGCAGACATGGCGCCCCTTCCCCGTGCCGGTCAGTGAGGCCATGGCTGGGTCCCGTTCTCATGGAGCTCAGGGCGAGGGGAGACCCTGGGGGGCGCATCCAGCCGGGGGTCGTGAGGTGTCCAACGGTGCACACGGCACAGGCCCCCAGCCTGGTGTTTGGAGGGGGCGTCCCCAGGTGCTCAGGGGAGGGGGCGGGCCATTCTGGAAAAGGGACGGAATGTGCCGGGCCCAGAGGATTGAGAAGCTTGGCTCCGGGACAGGGAGGAGTGTGCCCCACGCCCTGTCTCCATCCCGTCCTGTCCGCTTCTGGCCATCCAGGCCTGGCTTTGAACATGGCCAGAGGGCACGGAGCGAGCGAGGCTGGCCCCCGACGGGGTGGAAGGACAGGGCCGCACCGTGGGTCACCCCTCCTTCTCGTTTCAGGGGAGGGCCCCAACGCTCACATTCGCAAGCTGGCCGAGTGCATCCGCTGGTCCTACGGCGCGGGCATCGTCCTGCGGCTGGGCAACATCGCCCGGCTGGAGCTCAACTACTGCGTCCCCATGGGCGTGCAGACGGGCGACAGGTGGGTGCTCGGGTTCTCAGTCCTGCCCCTCGCAGTTCCCTCTGTCTTGGACGTGTACGTCATCTCTTTGGCGGCCTTGGAGATTCAAGATTTTAGGAGAAATGGAAGAGGTAGCCGGAGATTGAAAGAATAAGTGTTTTCCTCCATTGTTTTTTTTTTTCTCTGTCTTGTTTGAGGGGAAATATGTGACGTGTCCCCACCTCACACGCTCGCACTTGCTGCTGCCACGTGGTGGCGCTCCTCAGGTCGGCCACGGGCTGGCGAGGTGATCCTGATCCGCTGGCTGACCCAGTGCAGTGGCCAGCCGGGACCGGGGACCGCAGGCCGGGGACTCGGGCTGGAGGGCGGAGCTTGGCTCCCGGCCACCGGAGGAGCCGCCACCCTGCCCTTTCTCCTCCAGTCATCCTACCGAGCGAGGGGTGCTGAGCACCACATGCGTGAATGTAGCGTGGGCCGTGGGCGGTCAGACATCCTGTCTCTGTGCTGTTTGGTGCGTGACCCATAAGCCCCTGTCACTGTAGGATGTGCTCGCGGCTCGGCTGCTGTAACGAACACGGGCTCGGGCGGGAGCAGCTGTTGCTTCCTCGCTGTCCTGGAGGCTGGAGGCCCGCACCCCCTGCTCCTCCGAGACCGAGTGCGAGCCCCGCCGCTCTGTCCCACGTGGACTGTCCCGCCCGGGCGGAGCCATGGAGACAGGTCACCTGTCCTTGCTGGAGTTTTGTCCCAACTAATTCTGCACTAATCCCCCTCAGAAAACACACAGGCTGTCCCGTGCCGAGCAGCTGGCGTGTGTGAGCTGTGTTCACTGTTAGTCCAGACCACACGGGGAAATACGTGATGAATGTTCTGTTGCAAAGAAAACCCAAGTGCATGTGGGTTTAGCTGTAGCTTTATGTTGTTCACCGGCCTGAGGATCCGCCTCCTGGACGGGCTGCCGCCTCCCGGCTGGCTGGCGAGGGCAGCGGACCGCAGGCGTGGCCGCCAGCCCTGCCCGCACTCCCTGGCCGTGTGACCTGCCCTGGGCTTCCTGTCCTTCAGGCAGTGGGGTGCAGCTCCCCCCCTCCCCCGGGCTGCGGCCACGGAGGCTGCATTGTTGTTGAGGTCACTGTGTCCGAGAGGCAGCCGCTGCTGTGGGAGCCCGTGGAGTGGGCCGTCCTCAGTGTCTGCACAGAGAATGGCCGCCGCCCCGTCAGCCTGGCTCCCTGCCTGCAGGCTGAACGGGAGTCTGCCTTAGAGATGGTGCCAGCGCGGGTCCTTCGGGAGGGAGGACGCTGCTGTGTGCGTGGTGCTGAAGGCCCGGAACGGGGCCGCTCCTGCGCGGCTGCACGGCGCTGTCTGCGCTCCAGGCGCTGCGGCCGGTGCTGCTGGGCACAGGCCCTGGCCGGGCGGTGCCTCGAGGGCGCCGTCACTGTGCCGGGCACGTGGGAGCCGGGAGCCGTTGGAGGGAAGTCGGCAGAACCCCTTCGGCGCTTCTGGAACTCGGCCACAGCAGGCTGGGAACTGGATGTGTGCAGCCATAGGTTCCCCCAGTTCGTGCCGGCAGCTCTCATTAGGGCTTCAGACCGTCACGGAAATGGAGACGGTTCTGCAATGGGCGCCAACTTTAATGCTGGAGGTGGTCGCGCCCCGTTGTCTCTGAGATGCAGCAGCGATGTCGCAGTGTGTGGTGATGAGTGAGGCGGCGGCTGGGGGAGCTGCGCCAGGGAGTGACGGGGAGAGGCGAGGAAGGGTCCTCTCTGCCCGAGGACGAGCGCCTGAGACCAGGAGGACGAGCGCCTCTGAGCGGCGGGCGAGCAGGGCCGCCGCAGCACTGACTTCCCGCCCTTCTCCTAGGATCTGTGACGGCGTCCAGTTTGGAGCGGGGATACGGTTCCTGTAGCTGCCACGAGCGCCCTCCATCCCTCCCGGAAACGCGTTCGAGCGATTCTCTGGCCGCAGCCCTCGTGGGGATCCCTGTCAATAAATTTTCAAGACAAACGCTCAGAGGCACTGTGGCTGCGGTTCGCGTTTCTGGACCAGCATCGCACGCGGGCTCCTCCTGGGACCAGGGGCCGGGGCCGGGGACAGCCAGGTGGCTGTCAAGTCCCGTCAGACAGCCCCCAGTTCCTTCCCTCCCCAGACGCGAGGTGTCTGTGACGGGTCCCCTGTGTCAGCGCCAGCAGGCCCCAGGGAAGCCAGCGCTCCTGCCGCCTGTTTGAGTCACTGAATGTGATGGGGGGAAGGAAGAAGCGTGTGTAACGGGGACACGGAAGCAGGGAGGGGCCCTGTCCCTGGAGAGCAATAGCCGCATTGGTTAGACTGGTTAGTGTCCGGGTTCCTGCAGCCGCTCAGCAAACCACCGCAAACCCGGTGCTCAGAGCACACACAGCAGCGCCGTGCCGTCTGCGGCCCGAAGTCCGGGGTGGGTCTCCCGGGGCCTGGTTCCTTCTGGGGGAGACTTTCCTGGCCTCGTCCAGTTCCCGTGGCCCCATCCTGTGTTTTCAAAGCCGGCACGTGGCGTCTCCCAGTCCCCGCAGGCTCGGCCTCTGCCCTCTGATGGCTCCTGGTGACAGCCGGCCACCCGGTCATGCAGGCCCCCTCCTTAGTCTGGGGCCCTCTGACGGGCCCCGCGGTTCTGCCTGCAGCCCACACCCCTCGCCGTGTTGTGACACCTTCACACAGTCCCGCAGTGGGAGCGTGGACAGGTTCATGGTGGGTGGGGGGGTACTATTGTGCCTAACCCGCCTGGATCTCAAAGGATATATTTGGATATATTTACTAGTCACATGCGGGAAACTTTTTTTTTTTAACTTCCTTTGGATTCTTAGGAAAAAATGCTGCCGCGTGAAGATGTCCAGGGGAGGGGTGCCGCCCGCCTCGGCCAGGACAGGCCCCTGCAGGGTTTCCCTCTCCAAGCCGGGCTGCGGCCCTTCACGATGTCCTCCCCGACCTTTGTTCAACTTTGTTCGTGTCTTTGCCGCGTGAGCTTAGGTCATCGGGGTCAAGCTCACAGGCCCCGAGGGCTCTCTCACCCTCTGCCTGTATAACTGGGAACGTGGGAAACTAGACTCCTCCCCGCCCCCCAATAGTTTCATTGTTTGGTTTACACTCCTGCCTTTGGGGAATGAGAAACCCCTGTTCTAACCCTGGCATGGTCAGACTGTAAATTAGAGCCGAGGTCTAGCCTCAGACACCGTGCGGTTTACCTGCTACTTCACCGGGGAACCGTTCTTCCAAAGGAGCCTTTGTGAAAAGCTGCACGTTTCATCGAGCGAGGCCGGGCCCCTGGGTCGCTGCTGGGCCTGCGGAGGAGGGCGTGTCGCCTGCAGGCGGAGTGGGAGTCAGAACCCGGTCATGCTCAGGCGGGCGGAAGTGGGCAGACAAGCTTCCCACGGCTCCGGGAAAGGCAGGAGCCGCGAGCGCTGCGACGGGAGGCCTCGCTGCTGCTGGGGCACCAGATGTGACAGGGAGAGAAGCAAGTCCCCCCGAAGTGCCGCCCTGCCTCAGCGAGTGCATCTGAGTTTTACTCCATTTTCTCTCCGCACCTGAGCACGCGGGCCTGGAGCCGTTCGATATTAGCGTAGTTAACCTTTTGCTCCACTCGGCAACGAAGGGGCCACGGGCCAGCGTCTGTCTCCACGGAGGACGCCACGTGGACGCCCACGGTCCCGTGCGGGTGTCGCCTTCCCTTTGCAGCAGGAGCTCACTTAGGCGAGCCTGATCCGCACGGTGCTCGTGGGAGAGAAGCCCACCTGACGCAGCGTGTCCTCCGTCCCGTGGACGCGTGGTCTCTAATGGCGCCGCGTGGCCTTACGCGTGGCTTCGTGGGCAGTGTGCTCATCGGCGATGCCTCCGCCCGGTGTGCCGGCTGCGTCTGCAGTCACAGAGCGAAGGACAGTCGAGGCCACGAGGAGGACGGGCCACCGACGCCCCCGCTCCCTGCAGCTGCCCAGGTGGAGGGATTTTTAATTTGCTTTTTTAAGGACCAGATGAATCATCCCCAGGACAGTGCGCTGTGCTCACGCGCACCGTGTGCTTCGAGGGGCACAAGGAGGAGAGGGGTCCTCAGCAGAAACTAGAGAATGGAGTTTAAGTAAAATAAAGTTTAAAATCAGGAGACTGTCCTCAAAATTCAAGTTTCTAGCTTCCCTTAAACAACTGGATCTGAAGACGGAGTCTGCATTTCTGCCCACGACCAGGGGCTGGGGGGGGGGGGGGGGGAGGTGTTCCTCAGCCGTCTCCGTGGTCCCGCCTGGGGCCCATTGGAAGCAGCACATTTTGGGGGGGTAACTCAGAAGGTGGAGGGACAGGGCGGGGTGGGCGGGGTGGGGGGGGCAGGCAGGTGCAGTCTTGGCCTGGGGTGGTCTGGGCCTTAGATCGGAAATGCGGTCCAGGAGGTGTTAGCGGGGGAATCTGAGCCTCCCCTGCGTCGGGTCTCCTGGCAGCGCTGTAGAGAGGAGACGGGGAATGCGGGGTGAAATGCCAGCCTGCGTGACAAGCACACGGAGTGTGGGGGGACTGGGCGGCTGCTCAGCGCTGGGCTGGGTCGGACCGGCCGTCTCAGTTCTGAGAACCACCCATGATTCCCGGAGGGCTCGTCCCCACGCCCCGCTGTGATCCTTCATGGCGCCCCGTCCCCACGCCCCGCTGTGATCCTTCATGGTATCTGGTCCCCACGCCCCGCTGTGATCCTTCACGGCGCCCCGTCCCCACGCCCCGCTGTGATCCTTCATGGTATCTGGTCCCCACGCCCCGCTGTGATCCTTCACGGCGCCCCGTCCCCACGCCCCGCTGTGATCCTTCACGGCGTCCCGTCCCCACGCCCCGCTGTGATCCTTCACGGCGCCCCGTCCCCACGCCCCGCTGTGATCCTTCATGGTATCTGGTCCCCACGCCCCGCTGTGATCCTTCACGGCGCCCCGTCCCCACGCCCCGCTGTGATCCTTCATGGTATCTGGTCCCCACGCCCCGCTGTGATCCTTCACGGCGCCCCGTCCCCACGCCCCGCTGTGATCCTTCATGGCGCCCCGTCCCCACGCCCCGCTGTGATCCTTCACGGCGCCCCGTCCCCACGCCCCGCTGTGATCCTTCATGGCGCCCCGTCCCCACGCCCCGCTGTGATCCTTCACGGCGCCCCGTCCCCACGCCCCGCTGTGATCCTTCATGGTATCTGGTCCCCACGCCCCGCTGTGATCCTTCACGGCGCCCCGTCCCCACGCCCCGCTGTGATCCTTCATGGCGCCCCGTCCCCACGCCCCGCTGTGATCCTTCATGGCGCCCCGTCCCCACGCCCCGCTGTGATCCTTCACGGCGCCCCGTCCCCACGCCCCGCTGTGATCCTTCATGGTATCTGGTCCCCACGCCCCGCTGTGATCCTTCACGGCGCCCCGTCCCCACGCCCCGCTGTGATCCTTCACGGCGTCCCGTCCCCACGCCCCGCTGTGATCCTTCATGGCGCCCCGTCCCCACGCCCCGCTGTGATCCTTCACGGCGCCCCGTCCCCACGCCCCGCTGTGATCCTTCATGGCGCCCCGTCCCCACGCCCCGCTGTGATCCTTCACGGCGCCCCGTCCCCACGCCCCGCTGTGATCCTTCATGGCGCCCCGTCCCCACGCCCCGCTGTGATCCTTCACGGCGCCCCGTCCCCACGCCCCGCTGTGATCCTTCATGGCGCCCCGTCCCCACGCCCCGCTGTGATCCTTCACGGCGCCCCGTCCCCACGCCCCGCTGTGATCCTTCATGGCGCCCCGTCCCCACGCCCCGCTGTGATCCTTCACGGCGCCCCGTCCCCACGCCCCGCTGTGATCCTTCACGGCGCCCCGTCCCCACGCCCCGCTGTGATCCTTCACGGCGCCCCGTCCCCACGCCCCGCTGTGATCCTTCATGGCGCCCCGTCCCCACGCCCCGCTGTGATCCTTCACGGCGTCCCGGAGGAAAGAATTACTGGGCTCCTTTGCCGAATTGTTGGACGACTTTTAAGAACAAAGCGCGCTTGTGCAGAGGGATTCGGCATGGTCTTTTTTTGAAAAGAAAGCACATTCGATGGATTTGGACCAGCTGGAAATCACAGCCTCTCCTCCCCAGTTTTCCCCTTTGCCAGCAACCAGTGTCCCGGGCGGCGCTTTCCCGCTTTCATCCCGCGGGGGGTGTGCGGCCGGGAACTACCCGGCCTCCCGCGGCCCCGGCACCGCAGCGGAAGGTGACCCCACACTGAGTCAGAACCCAGACGCGGTCCGAGCGTCTCCCCGGAAATGGCTGCTCATCTCTCTGATTTCCCTGAAATGCCGAGTGGGCAGAGCTCCCGCTGGGAAATTAGGACGTGACGGACGGTGGTACAGCCCTGACAGTGGACGGAGGGATGGACCCTGACATCTGTCCTCCTGGTCAGACAGCATTCACCCCACCTCGGTCCAGAGAGCACGGGGCACCTCCACGCACCGGGCGCGCAGCCACGGGGCGCTGCCTGGACCCCCACTTCCCGCCCCGCCTCAGCCCGCCAGGGCCGGGCCTTCCCGTCCCTGTGAACACGGCCTCCCCCGTCTCCTCCGGGCTCGGGGACAGGAAGCTCCCCGAGGAGGAAGGGCACGCGCCCCGGCCTCTCACCTCGTTCAGCGCTCACCACTCCCGTGCGAGGCGCTGGGCTGGGGGCTCCCGCCCAGCCCTGCTGATTCCAGAGTGGACCGGCCTCCTGTCGCCCCAGGCCTCAGAGGAGTCTGCTCAGTCCGTACTGGATCCCCGTCCGCCCTGGGTGCCCCTTCCTGGCGGTCATTCCCAAGCACCCGCTGCCAGCCACAGGCATGCCCCCTCCCTCGTCGGAGCTCCCGGAGCCTCGGTTGGCTCTCAGGGGCCTCCGAGACCCAGCTGGCACTGGGGGTCCGTTGGTCCTCGTCTGGCTGTCAGACAAGGCTTTTCTCAAGAAGGGACTCTCAGGCTGAGACCTGAGGTTCAGTAGGAGGAAGCCAGCGGTGAGCAGGTGCAGGGAACAGCATTCTAGGCAGAGGGAACAGCAGGTGCAAAGGCCTCTGGGGGAGGAGCTGGAGGCAGGGCCCGGGAAGACAGGGTCAGCAGGAGGCACGTGTCTGTGAAAGGAGAGTGTAGGGAAGTGCTGGTTGAGGAGGTGGCACTCCTACAGGCCGGAGACCAGGAGCCGCTGGTGGAATTCATTCTGAGTCCAAAGGCCTGAGAACCAGGGGAGCCGGCCTAAGTCCAAACTGGGGGCAGGGAGCCGAGGGGAGGTGTCCCGCTCAAGCAGTGAGGCGGGGAAACGTGGGGTCCCTCCGTCCTCTGCCCTTGGCTCTCTTTAGGCCCTCGGTGGGCTGGACGAGGCTGGCCCACACTGCCCTGCGTCTGCCCCTGCCCCTGCCCCTGCGTCTGCCCCTGCCCCTGTGTCTGCATCTGCATCTGCTCCTGTGTCTGCCCCTGCGTCTGCGTCTGCTCCTGCCCCTGCCCCTGCCCCTGCGGGAAGCGGCTACATCTCTCTCCTGTAGGTCTGCTTCTCTGGAACCCCCCCTCACACAGCCCTCCGGTCCCCATCTGAGACCAGCGGCTAAGGAAGGCTTGTCCTGCATTTCATTCCCTCGTCAGAGAAAGGAAGTCAGCCAGCCCCACCTTTTCGGGCTCCAGTAATGAAAACAATCACCAGGGGCCGCGCCAGAGGCCCAGGAACAGACAGGAACCTGGTGCTTGGCTGACCCGCGGCCCGGCCGGGAGGAAGGGGCAGGGGCAGGTCGGCCGCAGGTGGCCTGGGGAGCAGTGCGTGCACACCTAACCCCCCCATCCCCCGACAAGGGACCAGGGTGCCCTCCGTTCCCCCTGATGGAGCGTCCCCCGCCCCCGTCTGACCAGGACAGCACAGGCAGAGGGGGAAACAGCTGAAATACATTTTAAGGAAAACGGACAAAGGATTCTGAACGTACTGACTGATTTGATAAGGGTCTTGCAGATTTATAACTGACTTCCTCGTGCGCTTTGAACAGCCTGAAAATCTTTATTTGGCAATAAAGGCGGAAAAAATACAACAGTTCTTTACAAATCAATGATGATGTTATTTTTAAAATTACACTTCCATCTCCTAGCCGTAGATTTACAGAGGAATCCAGACAGCAGTGCGGCGCGCGGCGCTCCCCGCACCCGCCCGCGTGCCCTTATCAACAGCTGGAGCCCGGCTGCTGGTTACGATGAGCGAGCCGAGTGGACGCGGCGTTACTGAGTGAGTCCCTCCTGCACTCCGATTCCCTTAGGTTCCCCGCTGCCCCTTCCGGCCCGGGGCCCACAGACACCGTGGCCAGGCCTCCTCCGCCCCACCTGCTGTGCGGCTTCTCAGACGTCCCTGTGTCGGTGACCTGGGCCGTGCGAGGAGGGCGGGCGGGGATTCGGGGGGAGGCCGCTCCGCTGGGCTGGGCCGGTGTTCCTCCCGTGGAAACAGGAGGTCTGTGGAGCGGGTCAGGGTTTGAGGCCACGGGTGGAGTGTCGTCCGGGGACGTCCCGCCCACACGACTGACTGCGCGGGGTGCCTGAGCGCCTGGCGGAGGCTCGCGTGGCCCGGGGTCCATAGAAACTGGCTCTGAAGGGCAGACCCGGTGACGGGACTGGAGTGGCCCCGGCGCTCCCGCCCAGCTGCCCTCCTCACGCGTGGGACGGGGTGGAAGGTAACGGAACAGGCGGGGCCGTGAGCTGCCGGCAGGGCTGAGGGGGCTGGAACATTTGGGAACCTTTGTCCCAGACCTGACAGCTCCCACCGGGCTGCTGGGGGGAGGGTCTCGGGAGGGCCTGGGGGACTCCGGGGGGCCAGGGGCCTGGGGGCTCGGGGGAGCCTGGGGGGCTCTGCTGGGAGCCGCAGTGAGCGACTCTTGCAGGTTCCCCACTGCCTCGTGGGGACGTGGAAATGTGTTTCTGAAATGAAGACGGTCTGAGCAGACACACAGGCAGAGGCTTCTGGGTAAGAACGTCCCAGGCTCTGCGTGGGGCCAGGTTAAGCTCCCGCACGGATGGAAACCCGTGGCCAGGCGCCCTGCAGGCTGCTGTGGACGAGCTTCTGCCACACGCAGCCCTCACACACTCAGGGTGCGGCCCTCACACACTCTGGGTGCGGCCCTCACACACTCTGGGTGCGGCCCTCACACACTCAGGGTGCGGCCCTCACACACTCAGGGTGCGGCCCTCACACACTCAGGGTGCGGCCCTCACACACTCTGGGTGCGGCCCTCACACACTCTGGGTGCGGCCCTCACACACTCGGGGTGCGGCCCTCACACACTCGGGGTGCGGCCCTCACACACTCTGGGTGCGGCCCTCACACACTCAGGGTGCACCTGCAAGCAGTCGGTAGCCGAATTCAAGCGAGACCACGCCTTGAACAATGTTTCTACTTCTTCAAGGAAAATGACTGTTCTTTTTAAAATAAACTTTATTGCTGAAATGTTACATATGTGCCTTCCCTCCCCCCTACCCCCCCCCCAAGCCCTCGTACCCCCGTCTGTGTCTGGGTTATGCACGCACGAGAGGCTCAGGTGAGAGCCAGACCCCCGGGGACACAGCGGCCCACAGGCCTCGGGCCCACAGGCTCCTGGTCATGCTGGAGGGGGAGCCGGTCCAAGAGCCACTCGCCCCGCCCAGCCTGGGCCCCAGCCCGGGGAGGTGAGGCCGGTGTCGCCCATCTTCCAGATGAGCCTCACCTCCTCGCCCAGGAAGTGGCTCTGCAGGAAGTCCCAGGGCTGAGGGCCCGCGGGGAGAACCAGGCCTGCGGCGCCCCAGGGCCTGGCTCAGCTCCTCTCCCAGGCCGGGCGGCCTCCACGGCGCTCACCTGGGGAGCTCCCGCACGGCCTGGAAGAGAACGCGGCACCTCGCTGGTTTGGCAGCTTTCAGATGCTCAGCGCCCTCGGCTTCTTCTCCGCCACCTGGAGGAAGAGGTGGCCCAGCCCTGGAGAGAGAGCCACATGGTCCCCATCGAAACAGAAGCCCAGGGAGAGGGGGTGTGGGGGCCGCAGAGGCAGGGGCCAGGCGGTGACCGCAGCCTCCACCTCGGTGGGATAACGCTGACGCATTTGGGAGCTCATGGCTGTTGGGCAACGAGGATTAAGGCAGAAAAACCCCGGGGTGTCGGCTGGTCCCCGAGAAGGTTCTGCAGGCGGAGACTGGATACGACGCCGGAGGGTGGGCGGAGGCTGGGAGAGGGGGCGTCCCTGGGCCTGTTCCCTCCAGACGCTGTGGAGGCGGAGACAGACCCGCCGCCGAGGACACTGGACAATGACTGTTCTCACGTTAAATCTGCAACCGTGGCCAAGAATTTGTTTTTTAAAAAGCAGGAAGTTGCCAGGAAGCGCCATTCTTTTGTTGATTATATCTATCTTTTAGGACACAAAGTTCTCTTTAATTATGTTGGGGGAAGGGACGCCACACCGCTACTCAATTATGAGAAATGTTTTTATCAGCACAGAAGTCGTTACACTCGCCACGCCCTGGGCCGCAGGGAGGGCCCCTCGAAGGAGCCGGGCAGCTCTCGGGGCTGCTCCGGGCGCAGCGGGCAGGCGCGTCGGGGAACCCAGCCCCTTCCCCTGCGGCCCCTTCCTTTCTGACCAGCTTCCTTCACACTGGACGAAAGGGGCCGCATGCTGACCTGACAGGCTCAGGGGAGACCTGCGTGGCAGTCTTGCAAACTCAGAGACCTGGAATAACCACAAAAGATGGTTTGAAAATTAAATATTTAACTACAAACAGGTTATGGTGGGCAGTCATGTCCTAGGCCGATATTTTCCCCGACAAAGATCAACTTAGATCTTTCCTGAGCCCATTGCCTTTTTGCCTCTAAGATAACATATCTGTGAGATGTCTGGGTAACTTGTAACTTCCTTTTTACACCCAGGACCCCTCAGGGCACAACTAATGGCACCAGGACCTTCCCTCATTGTTATTTTTTTCAAGTTAATTGTAAACTGTTAATTACGTTAAAGCATCCTGTATCCATCTCTGTAAGAGAAGCACATGTCCATCATTTCACTTTTTACCCTATCCCAGAGGTTTCCCCCGCTTTGCTTTCTCCCACCTCCTTAATCAATCACCAATGGATTTCATGTAACCCACCTGGTCCCTCCTTTGATGGCAGTGTATAAATACAGATGTAACCCGCCATTCTCCGGAGCATCATCTCAGTTCATTGAGGTTCTGCTTCCCGGCATATGTCGACAGTTTGGCTCAAATAAACTCACTACAATTCTTTACAGGTTTCATGTTTTTTTTTTTTTCGTTAACAACACGTCCCAGGAAGCTCCCGGCTCCGGGTGCCTCACACGCTCAGTGCGTGCACGGACTCCCGTGGCCAGAACCTGCCCTCGCCTTGCGCGCTCACAATGCCCACGCACGCTGGGCCGCACGCAGCCTTCAGTGCGGCCGTGGAAACACGGGCCGGCCTTCCTCTCGGCACAGCCGTTCCCTGATGCCGCCACATCGCCTTTCGTGTAGCCTCGCGTGTACGTGGCCAGAGGAGCGACTCCGAGTTTCCGAAAAGGCCTCTCTCTTTCCCTTTGTGGGAGTCATTTTGGCGAATTCCCGGAAGATGGTGGTGGATCTTTTTTAGCCTTTTACAAATACAGAAGCCACCTTAGCCCTGGGCCCTGACAGAACAGGCGGGTGTGTGCTGTGGGCGTGGCCTGCTGAGCCCCGAGGCTGGTCCCGGAGCCGAGATGCGGCTGTGGGTCATCCACACCAGCTCAGGGTTTAAACCCACGCGCCTGCCAGCACGCCCCAGTGCAGGCGTCCTCAAACTACGGCCCGCGGGCCACGTGCGGGTGTTTTTGCCGTTTTGTTTTTTTTTTATTTCAAAATAAGATATGTGCAGTGTGCATAGGAATTTGTTCATAGTTTGTTTTAAACTATAGTCCGGCCCTCCAACGGTCTGAGGGACAGTGAACTGGCCCCCTGTTTAAAAAGTTTGAGGACCCCTGCCCTAGTGTGTGCGTGCGTGTGTGTGTGTGTGTGTGTGTGCGCGTGTGTGCGTGCGTGTTGTGTGTGGTCTCCTGACCCCAGAGTGCAAGGGGCACCACGCTGCTGTGGAGGCGGGAAGCCCCGAACCCAGGAGTCAGGAGGGGACCCTCTCCGAAGGCTCAGCCGCTCGCTCTTACCTCCGGGTCGCTTGTGGCCTCCATCCTCACCCGGGCCCTCCCAGGCATGTGGGACGATGAGGCGGGAGTTTTGGACGGGAACCCGCGGTGTTGCCCTGGGCAGGATGGTTCCCGGATTCTCTGTCCGTTGGCGGACGGAAGGGGGAAGGGGGGAAGGTGGAGGGGGGGAAGGGTCCCGCAGAACGGACCCCACGTGGGGAGGGGAAAGGCCCCCCTGAGTCCCTTTCCTGCGGCTTAGAAGGGCTGCAGAGCCTGGTGCCTTGACATCCCCTCTGACGGGTCACTGTTCCCTTAGACTGGTCCCTACAGTAACTCCTGGGTTCAAAGGTCGAACCTTCCCTTCTGTCTTCCTATCCCTTTGGGCCTTCTTCTGCCTCTGGACCAGGGGCTTCCTTCCGGTTGGTGAATGTGGACCCCTGCAGCTCCCAGCGCCCTCGTTCTGCGGGGATGTGCCCACGGCCGCTTTCCGCCCCCTGTTCTACGGGGATAGACCTGCTGCTCTGCAGCCCTGACCTGTTTCTATGGCCCCCTTAATCTCCACAATTTCCTAAACCTGCTCCCCAAAATTCCATTTCAACGAGGCCCGTCTGGTGACTCATCTTAACCAGTTCCATCTGCAAAATCCTGTTTCCAAATAAGGTCTCATCCCCGGGACGGGTTAGGGCTTCTACAGGGTTTTCTTGGGTGGAAGCCACTCAGGCCGGAACAGGTGGTCACCACGTAACGTGTGGCAGGAAGGACAGCCAGGGACGCGGGGCGGCCGGGGCGGCGGGGCGAGTGGCCACAGGGACAGGGGCAGCTGGGATGGGGGGGGGGGGCCAGAGAACAGAACGCTCTTTCAGGAAAGACGGGGGGGGGGGGGAGGGCGGGCTGGAGAGACCCTTGTCCTGTGAGCCTCGCTGGGGACAATGGTTCTTTCACTGGAGAAGCTGGATTGAAAGGGAGCCCCTCCCGTGGCCCCTGTCCCCCTCTCACACAGCCTGAGGCGCCTCCTCCCTGCAGGGGCTGTGCGCCCTCTGACCTCCCAGCAAGACGGGCGGAGAGAGGGGCCAGCGCAGGATTTTCATTTTATTTGTTTGTTTATTTATTTATTTTTAAAATATATTTTATTGATTTCAGAGAGGAAGGGAGAGGGAGGGAGAGATAGAAGCACCAATGATGAGAGAGAATCCTGGATCGGCTGCCTCCTGCACGCCCCACACTGGGGATCCAGCCCGAAACCCGGGCCTGTGCCCTGACCGGGAATCGAACCCTGACCTCCTGGTTCATAGGTTGATGCTCAACCACTGAGGCATGCCGGCCGGGCCAGCACACGATTTTTAAAAAGTAATTCTTTGAATCAAGCAATTGAATAATTAAAAAAATACGTTGGGAAGGCCGAAAGCTTCGGGGCGCTTGGGGTCCAATGGTGTTCTCCTGGTGGGATCGGCTCAGGTGGGGTCTCCTTAGCGCCACGAACTGCCGAGGGTGAGGAAACAGGTGGCTTCCTGGCTGGCACCGTCTTATCCCAGAGCCCATGGCGACGCCGCGACACAGGGCGGGTGGCTCCGCGACACAGGGCGGGTGACACCGCGACACAGGGTGGGGGGGCTCAGAGACACAGGGCGGGCGGGCTCAGAGACACAGGGCGGGGGCTCAGAGACACAGGGTGGGGGGCTCAGAGACACAGGGTGGGGGGTTCAGAGACACAGGGCGGGGGCTCAGACACAGGGCGGGGGCTCAGAGACACAGGGCGGGGGCTCAGAGACACAGGGCGGGTGGCTCAGAGACACAGGGCGGGGGGCTCAGAGACACAGGGCGGGGGCTCAGAGACACAGGGTGGGGGGCTCAGAGACACAGGGTGGGGGGCTCAGAGACACAGGGCGGGGGCTCAGACACAGGGCGGGGGCTCAGAGACACAGGGCGGGGGCTCAGAGACACAGGGCGGGTGGCTCAGAGACACAGGGCGGGGGCTCAGACACAGGGCGGGGGCTCAGAGACACAGGGCGGGGGCTCAGAGACACAGGGCGGGTGGCTCAGAGACACAGGGCGGGGGGGCTCAGAGACACAGGGCGGGGGCTCAGAGACACAGGGTGGGTGACACCACGACACAGGGCGGGTGGCTCAGAGACACAGGGCGGGGGCTCAGAGACACAGGGCGGGGGGCTCCGTGACACAGGGCGGGGGGCTCAGAGACACAGGGCGGGGGGCTCAGAGACACAGGGCGGGGGGCTCAGAGACACAGGGTGGGGGGCTCCACGACACAGGGTGGGGGGCTCAGAGACACAGGGCGGGGGCTCAGAGACACAGGGCGGGGGCTCAGAGACACAGGGCGGGGGGGCTCAGAGACACAGGGCGGGGGGCTCCGTGACACAGGGCGGGGGGCTCAGAGACACAGGGCGGGGGGCTCCGCGACACAGGGTGGGGGGCTCAGAGACACAGGGCGGGGGCTCAGAGACACAGGGGCGGGGGCTCAGAGACACAGGGCGGGGGGGGCTCAGAGACACAGGGCGGGGGCTCCGTGACACAGGGCGGGGGGCTCAGAGACACAGGGCGGGGGCTCAGAGACACAGGGCGGGGGGCTCTGTGACACAGGGCGGGGGGCTCAGAGACACAGGGCGGGGGGGGCTCAGAGACACAGGGCGGGGGGCTCCGTGACACAGGGCGGGGGCTCAGAGACACAGGGCGGGGGCTCAGAGACACAGGGCGGGGGGCTCAGAGACACAGGGCGGGGGGCGGGAGCGAGAGAGCCAGGCCACCAAGCTTTGCTTCGGAAGAGTCTCCCGTCGGGGGCCGCGCCTCCCCCATCGCTGCGCCCACCGCCCGCGGAGGGAGAGGGAGCCGTGCTCAGGAGCAGCAGCTGATGAAGGCTTCTCTGCGTGGGGGCGACGTCACGGTCACCCCCAGCGGCCTAGGAATCTCCTGCAGTGACCCCCACGGCCCTGGCCCCAGCCATGTGCCCTCAGCCCCCCACCGCGAGCACCGACGGCTTAGTGCTGGGAGGCCGTCTGGGGTGTGCAGGGTGCTGTCTGCCCGGAGCACAGACACCCCACCAGGGCGAAGGTGCTCCAGGCGGCTGGGGAGGGAAGGCCTGCTTCGCCCGAGGGAGGAGGGGACAGGGGAGCCCCCCCCTTTCCCCCGGCCCCCATCTTCTGCGAGGCAGTTTCTCCTGCTGGCGGCCTGGCTGGAGGCTCAGGAGGCTCTTGGGGCTCCGGAGGCGGAGTTAGGGGCTCCATCTCCCTCGCGCGGCTGCGCCCCCTCACCTCTGCCCCAGTGGCCGGTCCGCCCTCTCTGCCCCCAGTGACCCCTTCTTCTCGGTTCCATCTCCCTTTCCCGCGCTCACCCAGGCCGCGCTCTTCGGTTTATTCAATCGCCGGGAGCGGGCCTGGTTTAGGATGCGTCTGAGACACAAGCCGTGCATTTTTTTCTTTTTATAGTAAATCGTGGTACAGTTTTTCCCGTGCAGTCCAGACTCTTCACCTGTGAGACTCGACTCCGCCCCTCCCTGTCCCCCCTCCCTCCGCTTCCAGGGGTGGGACTCCCCTCTTTTCCCGGGGTGTGTGGCTATGTCAGCGCTCAGGTTCGCCCTGGGGAAGCACCGTCAGGCCCGGGATCTGTGCCGTGTGGCCGCGTTGCGCTTACCCTTCTCCGCCCGGGGCGTTCGGGTTCCCGCCCGCAGAGGGCGACTCCGCAGACACTTCCCGGGCACCTGGGGGCCGGGGGCCCAGCGCCCTGGGAAAGCCGCTTTGCGTTTCCGTCGGATTGCCAGGGACAGCGCTGTTAGGGCGCCTGAGACCGCCCGTCCCCCGAGGGCCAGGGCCCCCCACGGCTGCCACGGGGCTTCCAGAACCCTCAGCCCCGCTTCTGTGGTTCTCGGTAACGAATATCTCACAGCCCTGGGGACGAAGGTCTCCGCAGGCCTTGCGTCTCACTGATGTCCTCGCGGACATCCTGTGATGCTCCCCGCCGAGTGGAGGCCGCTCATGAACGACGCTCCTGATTCAAGAGCACACGGTGCCCGTGGCGCCCCCTCCTGTCCTGTCAGCCACGGGCGGGGCGGGGGCAGGAGGGACGGGAGGTGGGGGTGCACGGGGCACAGGCTCACCTTCGAGCTGTGGACGAGCCTCCTTTCTCTGTGGCTGTTCTCACCGTGACCGTGGGCCTGAGCACCCCTGCTCCCAGGGCTCTAAGTGGTTCTGAAATGAGGTGTTTGCTCTGCAGCAGGGGTGGGTCTGCCAAGGGCCATTTGGATATTTATTTATTTAAAAAAAAATATATTTTTATTGATTTTTCACAGAGAGGAAGGAAGAGGGATAGAGAGCTAGAAACATCAATGAGAGAGAGACATTGACCAGCTGCCTCCTGCACAACCCCCACCGGGGGATGTGCCCGCAACCAATGTACATGCCCTTGACCAGAATCGAACCTGGGACCCTCCAGTCCGCAGACTGACGCTCCATCCACTGAGCCAAACCGGCTTCGGCGGATATTTATTTTTTTAAAAAAATATATTTTTATGGATTTCAAAGAGGACGGGAGAGGGAGAGAGAGAAACATCCATGATGAGAGAGAATCGTGGATCAGCTGCCTCCTGCATGCCCCCCACTGGGGAGGAGCCTGCAACCTGGGCCTGTGCCCTGACCGGGAATTGAACCGTGAGCTCCTGGTTCATAGGTCGATGCTCAGCCACGGAGCCACGCCGCCGGGCACTGTTACCTTTTAAACATTGGTTTGTTTTAGGTGGTGCCATCATTGAGGCCACTGTTAGGGTTTTTGGGCAAAAATGAGCAGTAAGTGACATGCAGTTTCCACACAGTCTGCTTCCCAATCTGGGCCCGTGTCTGGGTTTGCACGGCCCATGAGCTAGGAACGCGTTTATATCTTACATGTTTTGAAAGAGTCAACAGAATATTCCACGACGTGCGAAAGTGACAGGAGGTGCGGCTGCCGGAGTGCATAGTACAGCCTGTGCGGCCGCCACGCCGGTCTGCTCTGTGGCTGCTTCCCCGCCACAGCCCCCGAGTGAGGAGCCGGGCCAGGCGGGACGGCCCCAAACTCAGAAATCCCCCGTCTGGGTCCTTACAGGTCCCTAAATTATATTGACTTCAGCGAGGAAGGGAGAGGGAGAGAGAGAAACGTTAGTGATGAGAGAATCATTGATTGGCTGCCTCCTGCACGCCCCTACTGGGGACTGAGCCCGCAACCCCCTGACTGGGGATCGATCTGTGACCTCCCGGTTCATAGGGTGACGCTCAGCCACTGAGCCATGCTGGCTGGGCAGTCTGGCTCCTTTCGGACCCCTGCCTAGACCCCTGGCCCCAGCAATGTTCTTATGACGTGCCGTGGTGGCCAAGTCTCCTGCTCCCCCAGCAGCCTGGACGAGCTCACTGTCCCACAGGCCCCCCCCCGCCCCCTTCATCGTGTGCCCCTCCACCCCAGGCACAGCTCTCATTCCCTTACTGCTCCCCAGCCCAGTGGGAGGAGGAAAGCAAAGCCTTCCATTTTTACAGGCAGGTGATACGCGTATGGCAAATGAATGGGGAAAGAAATTCAGACTAAAGTGTGAATGTCTGATAGGCCTGCCTTTGTTCTTTCACTGCATTAGATGCACCGACATCTCCCAAGGAATGTGCCCTCAGAACGTATGATCTTTGAGGGGCCTTTACCAAGTCTCCACAGAAGACTTGGCATCAGTAACCGGCGCCGACTCCTCAGTCATCCCTCATCTATAAACTATGCAGGGGACAGAGCGCGCCTGTGGCTCAATTTGCCTGCGATGCGAAAACAGAACTCCGAGGAGCTGCTAGTAAATGCAAATCCAACTTCCGTCGTCTCAGAAGGTGCTGATGTTTCCAGAATCACCGGAGTGGGAGGCAGCTGAGCGCGGCCGCCCGGCTGCACGCTCGGCCCGCGTGGGGGAGCGCTCGCACAGTGTTAGAATTCCAGGCAAGTGTGGTCCCCTTCTCATGCCCCCCCTCCCCCGCGCTCAGCGGGAGCCACAGCTCACTCTCCCGCCAGGGCAGCCACTTAGCAAACTGGTGACACAGCCCTGCTCGAAGGGCTGGTGACTCTGGCGGCCGCCTGTCTGCAGACGCGGCCCGGCGTGCAGGGAGGCCGGGGAGCGGCCCGGGGCTGGGTCTCCCTGTCCCTCCGCCCCGCTGTGCCCTCCTCAGGCTGCGGGAGGTTTGGGACAAGCAGCACAAGGAAGCGTTCCCCGTCGGTCACCCCTGGAACGGGTTCCCTGTCCCCTCCCGAAGAGCTCGCCCTCTTCCAGGTTCCCGCAGGAATCCCTGCTTTCTGGTCACGTGAACGGGACGCCAGGGAAGCCCTGCGGGGCAGCAGGCGGCTCTCACCTCTCTGAGCGCCTGCCCAGCCACCTGCGATTTTAACAGCCAAGTTGGTGAGGAATGAAACCCGAAGCAAGTATGGAGACCTCGTGTTGCCCTGAGGGGGTGGCGGCGTTATTCACTCTCCCCCAAGGCTTTTGGGAGGGGCACCACGCCCGCCCGGTGCCCCGGGCAAGGACGGAGACTCCTTCCCCTGCGCACCTGTCTCCGAGGCCGAGACCGAGACCACGCCTGGGCCGCGGGCGTCTCCAGAGGCGTCTCTCCTCGAGGGCGGCCATGTGCAACCGAGAAAAGGCGCCGCCTGCCCTTGACCTTCGAAGACGTGAGTCCACGCCACAGGGACTCTGGCGTCTGGCCGCTCCCGCTCACATGGTCTTGCTGCGCCGCATTGCACCGTGGGAGCAGGGGAGACAGTGAGAGAGAACATGGACCCGCCGCCTCCTCCCCGCCCCTCCATCCTGGGGACCGAGCCCACGACCCAGGTATGTGCGCTACTGGCAGTCGAACCCGAGACGGGACCACACTCCGCCAGCTGGGCCGCACCGGCCAGGCCCCCCTCGTCCCGAAGGCTGCTTGCTTGGTCTGCCGCCGCTGAAGAGTGCGGACATATTTCACCTGTGCACGGCCCAGCGCGTCCACTCCCGGGAAGACGCCCCCGCGCGACCGAGGGCACGCCGCGTGGGCCCCGCACGCGCTCACGGGATGCTTGTGCCTCGGCCCTAACTCGGCTTCAAAGGAAGCGGCCTCCGTTCAACTGCAAATCAGGTGGCTGTCTTTCCGAGCGGCCCTGCCTGCACCCTGATTCCCATAATCACTCTCCCAGCATGCCGAGGGGCGGAGGACCGAGTGGATGGGGGCTGAGATCACATTTCTGCTTCTTGTTAAATTCTCTTTTACTAAAAGCCAACGTTCCCGAACTCCATCCGGGCAATCACGTACGTGTACCGCTCTGTAAGGCAGCCTGGAGGGTCCTCCCGGATGACGAGCCCCCAGAGAGAACCCCCCAGAGAGGAGCCAGAGAACTCCCCAGGAGCCGGGAGGGAGGGAGGGAGGGAGGGAGGAGGGAGGGGAGGCGAGGGGGTCTGGATCAGATGTGGCTCCTTCCTGTAGCCTGAAAAAACGCAAACCAACCGCACCAGCCAGTCCATCGTTACTGTCCTCTGCGCACACAGGAGACGGAACAGCCCGCTACCCCAACACAGCCAACCACCTTCCCCCGCACCTCACAGCCGTCGCCCTCTCCGCCCACAGGCCAGGAGGTCCAGCAGGTGAAGGGCCGGCTCTCGGCCGGGGTGGGGAGCCACGTGAACTCGACTGCTGCTTCGTAGGGTTTCTTAAAAAAACTCTTTACTGTTGAAAGGATTACATGTCCCCCTTTTATTCCCACTGGCCCCTTCCAGCCCGCCCCGACGTATGGTTTCTTAGTAACAAGCACACGCTCGCGCTGACGTATGGTTATGCTTTTTATACGAACGACGCCTACACACCCCAGGACCTACCACCCCGGAGGCCCCGGCCACGTCCTCCTCCAGCCGAGTCTCCTTTGTGGGGCGGTCCTGGGGAGGCCGGCGGCCGCTGTCAGCGTGTGCGTGTGGTTGTCCACGAGAGGAATTCTTTCACGGCGCCACAACATTTTAATTTTTAAAAAAGTTTGGGTTAATCCTCACCGAGGATATTTTTCCCATTGCTTTTCAGAGAGGGTGAGAAGGAGGGAAGCAGGGAAGGAGGGAGGGAGAAACATCGACGTCAGATTGATGGGTGGCCTCTCGCACGCACCCCACCTGGGCTGGGGATCGACCTGCGATCCAGGTCCGTGCCCTTGACCGGAATCGAACCTGTGACCCTTCGGTGTGCGGGCTGATGCTCTGACCCCTGAGCGCGCCAGCTGGTGGCTGTCACGACATTTTAAACAGTAGAGTCTACCCGTCTCTGCAGGGTTCACGGGCAGTTAGCAAGTGACAGCTGTAAATCCCGTGCGTACTCTGGGAAGCCGGACCGCGGACGGGAGACTCAGACACGGTTTCCCAGGCGCGCTCCGCGTGCGCCCACGCCACCTGGCTCCCTGGGCCCGGGCCAGGCGTCCCCTTTCTCTCCCAGGCTGCCTTTCTGCTCACCCTCCCCTGGTCACAGCTCCCCACCCGGGGCCTGTGCGCGCAGGGCGGGGCGGCCGGTGTCTGCGGGCCCCCCGAAACCAAGCAGCATCTGGTTCGTGCGTTCCCAGAGTGGACCCCTGTCCTGTGGGCGGGGTGCTGAGGGTGGCCGACAGCACCCCCGGCACACAGCGCGCTGCCTGGCCCGGACTCTGCCAGCACCCCGGGCGTCTCAAAAGCCGAATTCACAATGTCTGGGTCCTCCCCGGCTTGGCGGGTGACGCCCCAATTCGGGCCATGGAGACCTCAGAGACCTCTGACCTCACTGTCCCGAACCCCAGCATCCCACTGTGGCCCACGTGTGTGGCTGGCGGCCCTGAAAGGCCACCCGCCTGTCCGTGCCCTGGCCCCCACCTCGGGGCTCCCCGGGCGGCTTGGGCCGGGCCCAGCCCGTTTGCACAGCTTCTGGATCGGGATTGGTCTCCGTGGGATGTGCTCAGTCCGTCTCTGCAGCCGTGGGCGTGTCAGGCCTCGGCTCGAGGGCTGGCAGGGGCTCAGGGACCCTCACAGGTCGCTGACCTCATTTCCTCTGCCCCTCACCTGTCCACCCAGGCATCCTGCCGTTCCCGCCCCGCCACATCCCCCAAGGGAGGCCCATGCGTCCTCTTCTCCCTTCCCTTCCGCTGCCGAGACTTCTCTTCCTTCACTGAAGGCAGACAAGAGCTTCTGCATCCCTGTCCCAGGTCAGGGGCCCCCCCTGACAAGCCTCCTGGCCCCCGAGTCCCCCCTCCGCACCCTCTCCTCCTCCTCCTCCTCCTCCTCCTCCTCCGCTCCCCTCGCCTTCCGGGCTCCTGACTGTGTGACTGGCATCCCCTGTCGCTGGGGCCTGTCTCCTGGGTTTCAGGCTGCCGGAAGGTAAGGCTGTCCTTGGGGTCCGTGCCCCCCGCCCCCAGGGCAGGCCTGGCATCCACCCGGCCACCCAGAGTCTGCTGAGCGGAACAGACCTAATAGATAGCCCGTCTGGGGGTGGCTGACCCCGCTGGTCCAGCCAGGCTCCTTCCTGGGAGGGTCTCCCGGAACCTGCGCACTTCCCTCCTGAGTCCCCCCAGTCTGGGAGCCTTCTCCCTGCCCCAGGCCCTGCTCCTCCACCCGCTGCGCATGCGTGAGTTAAGTTTGGGCCAGGATGGGGCCATGTCTCCTCAGGTCTTCAAACCCTTCCCGCTTCCAGCATGGGCTGCCCTGCCCTCTTCTCCCCCCCGCACCCGTCCCCTCCCCTCCCCAGGCTGTTCCCCCCGCTCCGCACCCCCACACCCCCACTCCCCTCTTCCCGGGGCCTGAACACCCCCTGGCGCGCAGCCAGCCTGTTTCCTGTGGCTCAGCGGCACCTCCTCAGGAAACCACCCTGCCCCCTAAGACCGGACAATTCACAGGGGTCCCTCCAGCCCCAGGCCTGGTTCTGGGGAGACGCTCAGCAGTGAAACGACCCGTTTGCGTGGTTATTTGATGCACGTGGGCCGCCCCGCTCCCCACTGGGTATCAGCAGAGCCCGTGGGGCTCGGGGCTCAGGGCTCAAGCCCGCAGAACAAAAGGGCGCAGCGTGGGCCGGGGGTGTCCCAGCTCTGGCCTAGGAGCAGCGCCGCCCTCCCCTTAGAGAGTGAGGGGCGCGCAGCGTGGGAACGGCTGCTGCCTCGTGGGCAGCCCGCGGGCTGGAAAGGGTGACCACAGACCTGGTCCAGACAGACCTCTGGCGGCGGGCGCTGCAGGGCCAGGGGCGGGGCGGGGGCCGGCGCTGGGGCCGCGCCCTCCGGCCACTCCCCAGGGCGAGCGGGCAGCGGCGGGGCAGCGACCAGGCGGCTCTCCAAAGCGCTGCGCCCGCGCCCCATGTCCTCCGTGTCCTTGCGCTCATCCCCGCTGCGGAGCCCCAAAATGAAGAAGGAGGAGACTTTCCTGGGCAAGCTGGGCGGCACGCTGGCGAGGAAGAAGAAGGCCAGGGAGGGTGAGTGTGCCCTCCGCGGGCCTGCAGCTGCGCCTGCGCCCGCGGACCACGCGTCCCTGAACTGCCACCCAGTTCCGCCGGGACCGCGGGTCCCTGCGCGCCCCCGCTCCCCGCCGGGTCCACGCGTCCCGCGCACGCGCCCCTGGTCCCCGCGCCCCTGATCCCCGTCGGGACCACGCGTCCCGCGCACGCGCCCCCCAAGTCCCGCCCTCCAGGCCGGTGGCGCGCAGCTGTGACCTTTGGTACCGGCCGTAACCCTGCTCCTCCCCCTCCGGGACCTTTAAACGCCGCCGAGCCAGGCCCCTCCGGCGGCGGCTCCCGGAGAGCGTAACCGCGGGCCCGCTCCCGCTGAGGGCGGGGCTTGGAGCGAAGTGGGGAGCCGGCGCCCAGCCCGCGTGAGCACGGGTCAAGGGCAGCAGCGCGGCGGAGGCTCCTGTGGCCCTGAGCTGTGCCCCCATTCCTGGGCATTCGCTGGGCTGGCCCTGGGGGGTGGGGGCCAGCCCGCGGGTGTTCTTGGGGGGCCCCTGCGGCCCCTGCCCTGGCGGTGTGGGGGCTGGGCCGTGGGGGCGGGGAGGCGAGGTCAGCGGAGGGAAAGGGCGCAGAGCGGGCAGCCCACGGGGAGGGAGCTGGCCAGCAAGGACCACAGAGGCGCCGGTTTCACTCCGTGCGCCCGTGGAGATCCTTCTCAGGACCACCCGCTCCTCGCGCACGTCTTTTCGGCTTCAGGGGTGTCACCTGGCGCCTGCGTGTGCCGTGAGCTTCACTGCTGTCCCCAGGGCTGCGCTCCTGAAACCCTTTGTTGGGGGGGCTTCTTCCCCTGGGCCTGACTCCGGGCTGCGGGAGGGCCCCAGCGAGTGGGGGAAGGCGGCTGTGAGAAGGAGGCGCCCCAGGGCCGGCCTCAGGCGGTTGTGGGGAAAGGAAGGACCTGGAGGCGGGGTGTGCAGAGGACCATCTCCTTCCCGGAAAGTCTGCGTGCACCTCGGCCGTGGGCATAGCCCGGGGCGCATGTCCCCCCCCCCCCCACATGTACAGGGACAGGGCACCCACATGAAGCCCCACTGTGATCCTTAGGCTGGGACCCGGTGCCCTCTGGGGATGTGTGTACCCCATGCTCCCTCCAAATAGGGGCGGGAGCACATTTCCTACAGGGGGCGCTTTCACCAGTGAGGGTACCAGTTCCCAGAGGCAGGGCCTGGTCACCGCCAGCAGCCCCTCTCCTGAGCCTGTCCCCGAGGGACCCAGAGGCTGGGGTTAAACTCGGGGAAGTCATGGCTCCTAAACCAGATGACAAACTCTGTCCCCGTTCCCGCTGCCCTCCAAGTGCGTCCCCATGTCTCTAGGGGAGCCCGAGCCAGTGGTATTAACCAGGCCAAGGGGACCATGATAACAGGTTCCAGGAAGGAGGACCCCCCTCCCCCGCAGTCAGAGTGCCTGGGGGAGGCCTGGGCACCCGTGAGCCAGGAAAGACACCGCTCACAGACTAGCAAGTAAGTGAAGTGTCCTGGACCGCTCTGCGTCTCAGGTGCCATTTACGCTCCCGGAATGCCAAGAGCACGTGCCTGACGCCGTGGACGGGCCCCCGGTTCCAAAGGGGAGGCCCCTGGCCCCAGCTTCATCGAACTTGTGTGAGCCGGAATGTTCGGGGCGAGGCTGCTTTCACGTAAATGCACCAGGCACCCCAAGTTCACCTCATTTAGGAGGCATTTAAATGCACCAGGTACCCCAAGTTCACCTCATTTAGGGGGCATTTAAATGCACCAGGTACCCCAAGTTCACCTCATTTAGGGGGCATTTATATGTACCAGGTACCCCAAGTTCACCTCATTTAGGGGGCATTTAAATGCACCAGGTACCCCAAGTTCACCTCATTTAGGGGCATTTATATGTACCAGGTACCCCAAGTTCATCTCATTTAGGGGGCATTTAAATGCATCAGGTACCCCAAGTTCATCTCATTTAGGAGCATTTAAATGCACCAGGTACCCCAAGTTCATCTCATTTAGGAGCATTTAAATGCACCAGGTACCCCAAGTTCATCTCATTTAGGAGGCATTTAAATGCACCAGGTACACCAATAGGCAAAGCACCCGGTGAGGAGCAGAGAAGACGTGGACACGGCCCAAGGAGCAGATGCTGTTGCTTTTGTGTGTCCGCTGGATCCCTTGCCTCGGTTCTCAAGGTTGGGGTGCCTGGCACCCTCAGGGGTTCCCCCATAGAAACCTAAGGCCTCAAACCATAACTGGGCTCCGACGCAGGGAATGGGGGAGGGCTGGACTTGGAAGGGCACGGTGGCTTCCGGCTGGTCTCCTGGGAAGCGGGGAAGGAGCATGAGCGGGGACGAGCTGTGGAGACTAGGGAACGGGGTTCTGAATCGGGCTGCCAGCGTCCTGGCAGGCCTGGGCCCGGCGGCTCGCCCTCCGTGCGGGTCTCGAGGCTCGTGAGCTGGGGCAGGGCCTGGCCCAGGCGCTGGGCCTGTGGGATGGTGTGATTTGCCCGCCGCAGGGTGGTCAGGAAGAGGCGCTGGGAGGTGTGCTGGGCGCTGCCAGCTGTGCCGTGGGTTTCGCTTCCTTTTTGTTAGAAAGTTCAGGAGCATGTGTGTGTGCGTACGTACGCGTGCGTGCGTGCGTGCGTGCGTGTGTGTGTGTGTGTGCGGGGTGGGGCGGGGGGGAGGTGGGTGAGGCCCCACAGCACGGCCCAGAAGTTAGAGACCTGGGAGCCTGTAGCCTTTGCCCGCCTGGGCGGACAGAGTTCTGGGTTTGACAAGGCTCGTGGCGGGATGTGGGGGCCCTCCTGCCCGCTTCCAGGGCGGTCACTGCAGGAACTGGCGCAGCCGGGCAGGAAGTGTCTGTGGATGAATTCACGCTGTGACTCAGGCTCATACTCTAGGGAGGGACCCGGCTGTGCCGTGTCACATGGTGGCCGGCTCAGAAAGTGGAACCAGGACTAACGGCACCGAGGACGGAGGCGGGAGTGCCGAGAAAGGAAGCCAGAGCTCCGTGGGGGCCGGGACGCTCGGGGCGAGCTGCTCAGAGCCGGTCCGCTGCGCGGGGCTCAGCAGCGAGGAGGGACGAGAGGCGCCCACTCGAGGTCCCCTTGTCCCTCGTGAGGGCCCTTGTCCCCACGGATGGAGGCCCCATAGGTCCCTCTGGCCAGGAGGGGGGCGAAGGTGTGCCCCAGGGATGCCCCAGCTGCTGTGTGACATCCTGTGAGGGGTGGGGCCGGCTCTGGGCCAGTGAACCCTGAAGGGGAGGGCTGGACAGAGTCCACTCCACGCATGCGCCACGCAAAGCCCCACCCCGCTGCTCTGCCCAGCCACCCGGGACCAGTGAGGACTGCCAGAGCCGAAGCCACCAGGGCTGAGGCCACCAGAGCCGAGGCCACCAGAGCCCAGACCACCAGATCCCAGGCCACCAGAGCCCAGACCACCAGATCCCAGACCACCAGATCCCAGGCCACCAGATCCCAGGCCACCAGATCCCAGACCACCAGATCCCAGGCCACCAGATCCCAGGCCACCAGATCCCAGACCACCAGATCCCAGGCCACCAGATCCCAGACCACCAGAGCCCAGACCACCAGAGCCCAGGCCACCAGAGTCCAGCCCACCAGATCCCAGCCCACCAGATCCCAGGCCACCAGATCCCAGACCACCAGATCCCAGCCCACCAGAACCCAGGCCACCAGAGCCCAGGCCACCAGAGCCCAGCCCACCAGAACCCAGGCCACCAGATCCCAGGCCACCAGATCCCAGGCCACCAGAACCCAGGCCACCAGATCCCAGGCCACCAGAGCCCAGGCCACCAGAGCCAAGGCCACCAGAGCCCACACGGAGGCTCTCTGTGGAGAGAAGCATCGAGGAAATGCTAGTCCTGGCTGCCTGTTGTTGTCATTGTTACCAGATATGTTTTCAGAGCGGAACTCGGGTCCCAGTCCCTGATGACTTGCACTGCGTGTGCCTTTCGTATGGCGGGTGCCACCTGGGGGTCTGCGTTGGTCTGGTCAGCTCTCGGCCTCTTTAATGGTTGGACTTCAGGGGTCCTGGAGTGCTTTGGATACCACTCCTTCACCAGCCGCCTCATTTCCCCCGGGTCCACAGCCTGTCCTCTGTCCCTCGCCGGGTCGTCCGCTGAGCAGCTGGCGCAGAAACAGTAACGACCAAGCCAGATGCCGCCCGCGGCTCTGCAACTAGAGCTAAAGAACTCTCCAGGCGGCTGCGACCTTGAACCAAGGTTGGGTGTGTGCAGGGCCCTTCATGGACTTTAAATTACTTCCAGGAGAGGAACCCCCGTCCTAAACCGCTACCTGCTCGTCCCGGGGCGAGGGGGGGGGTTTCCCTTCAGATCGCCCCAGGTGCAGAGTGGTCAGCTGTGTGGACGCCATGGGAGCCAGCCCGGCGGGAGGGAGCCCCGCGTTTTATGGCTGAGGAAGCAGCCTTCCCTAGGACCCGTCCCAGCTCCTGCCGCGGGGCAGAGGCGCCCGGCGGGAGGCAGAGTGCCCGTTGGGGATGGTTTGCACAGAGAATTGGGGGTGGGGTGGGGGGGCACAGTGACTTTGAAGGGATCTCCATGTCCTGTTGGGTAGCAGGTCCCAACAGCCCCTCCACTTCCCTTTAACAAGGAAAGGAACAGCGTCCTTCTCTCTGGCAAGACAGAGGAGAGGCTTTGTCATGCGGTCCCCTCCGCCGGGCAGGGAGGACTGGGCGTCCGCACGTCTCCGCAGGGAGCCGGGCACCTGCAGGGGGTCCTTCGGGAGTGAGCCGTGATCCCGGGGAAGGTCGTGGACTCCTAACCTCTGAGAAGGGAAAGAGAGCGGCTGGTAAGACGTGGAGGAGCCGTGCACGTGGTGGATTCTAGAATGTTCTCTGCGAAGAGAAGCCAGTAGAAGTGCTGTTTCGTCCCAAGTAGATCCTGGGAAAGGATCTGGGGTGTTTATCTAAGGTGTCCCTTGAGATAAACTTGAACCGTGCAGGTGTTGGGACATTCAAGTCGTTGCTAGCGGAGAGGCTACTCTATGCAGGCAGAACCGAGGGCAGGCCCAGGACCGAAAAGACCAGAAGCTTTTTTTTTTTTTTTTTTTAAATATATTTTATTGGTTTTTTACAGAGAGGAATTGAGAGGGATAGAGTTAGAAACATCGACGAGAGAGAAACATCGATCAGCTGCCTCCTGCACACCTCCCACTGGGGATGTGCCCGCAACCAAGGTACATGCCCTTGACCGGAATCGAACCTGGGACCTTTCAGTCCGAAGGCCGACGCTCCATCCACTGAGCCAAACCGGTTTCGGCCAGAAGCTTTAATTTCAGTTTTAAGCGTACGCAAAATGATTCCATTCACTGCCGGAGGAATTACACCACGTGAAACATACGCAGTTGCAAATCACACAGCACTTTCTTACTCACACAAGTTCCTGATGCTGCGGGTACAGGCTTGAGGGGATCCCGGCGGTGCTGTCCTCTGGGGTCCGGCAGCTGGGCTGGTGCGGTCCGGATGCAGGGGGCCGGCGTTCCTCACCCGAGAGCTCGGTCGCGTCTCGATTGATCGGGAGGTACTAGCCGTTCTCTGTCGTCTGGCAGGGAGAGGAGCGTGGGGCGGCGTCGCTTGCCGGACTGACAAAAGGACGTGCCTTTGTGGTGGCCTCGACAGGCGAGCCCTGTTGGCTGGCCAGGACCCGTTTTTAAAGCCTGTTTCATACTCGTAGCAGTTCAGGTGGCTGTCAGTGAATTACGTCAGTGCACACATGTTCATCTCAAACAGGGCGAGGGGCTACATGTGGTTATCTAGGGAGAGTACCTCACTCACACATATGGTTATCTTAGCAAGTCACTCTGAGTCAGTAACTGAAGTTCAAATCCTTGTCTCTGGGGGTACACACGCTTCAGGGCAGTGGGGAATATGTCCTTAATATCACACTTTAACTTTCAAGAAAGTTAACTCAAACCTTTTAAAACCTTTTTAACATTTTAAAAACATTTTTAAAACATTTTTAAACGGTTCTATATATTACTATAACATGTTTGGACCCGTCGGGCCCGTGAGGTTCTCTGCAGACCCTGCCAACCAAGAGGAAAACAGCCAAACGTGTCTCCTTGGGGCGGGGCGCCCTCTGTCTGTGACTCTGTCCGGCTCCCGCGTGGCAGTGACTCCCAGGGACGGGGTGGGGCCACGGGAAGCCGCCGCCTGTTTTGCTCTCTGGCTGAGGAAGTGGCCTTCAAGGAGGGAGGGCTGGCGTGGCTTTGTCCCGTTTCCTTTGATTATTATTCCGGACACTGAGCCTCCGTGGAGACGGGAAGCCGACGCTGGGTCCAGAGGGATGGCCTCGTGCCCTCGCCTTCCTGAGCCCGGGGGCGGGCGGGCGGCCTCTCTCAGGACTTGCTGACGCTCTGGGGTTCTCCTGGCATCTGGCTGGACCTGCCTGGTCCCCGAAGGGGCAGGTCGCCGTGGCAACCTCACTCATGAGAGGAGCTGGCTTTGAGATGCGGCCTCCGCTCCGGGAATTGGAGGTATCGCACACCCGACGTCGCTGACCGCGCTCCCTGCCGGTCGTCGGAATAGTTAAGGGATGTTTGTCCGCCTACGTGGGCGCGCACCTGCCCTGAGTGGCCGGAAGGGCTGCGCTTGATGGGCCCTCCCACTGGGGGCCGGTGCCCGGCCTCGCTCTGCTCCTGTTTCCAAACGTGTGGCCCCGTCCCGTGCAAGGTGCGGCCCCAGAAGCCCCTTTTCTCGGCGCTGAAGCCCGCTGCTTCCCGCCGATGCGCAGGGTTACCGTTTATCGCCCGCGCAGGGCGGAAAGACGCTCCTGAGCTTGGGAGCGCGGTACGAACAGGCGGCCACCACGTTAATCCGCGAGTCTCCGCTGGCGGCTGGGGTGAGAGAACAGACCGGGCTGCGGCGGCTCCAGGTGTTAGGGGCCCCCATCCCTGAGACCCTCCGTGCCGCACGGCAAACCAGACTGTCCCTCTGGCCCCGGCGCTGCCTGGTCTTGGGCGGCAAGCGCGGTGCCTTCGTCCTGTCCCGGCGCCGAGTGTCCGGCCACGGGGCCTGTTTGGGGCTGCGTGTGTCACCCTCTGCGTTCAGAGCTTTGGGGTCTCCCTTCCTCGTGTGTGAGGCGCGGGCCTGGGCGGGGACACCAGCCCGAGTTTCCAAGCAGACGGGACCCGCCGGGTCTCAGGAAGGCAGGGTGTCCTGTGGCGGCCGCTGGCGGGGGGCCAGGCCCGGCTCACCCCGCCCCGTGGGTCTGTGCTGCGTCTCCCCAGCCTCTCTCCTGACGGGCCCACGGGGGTCCTGGGGGCGCTCGCCCGTAGGCGCCGGGAGGGGACGCGGGAGGGGCTGCGGGGAAGCCAGACCTCGGGGCTGGTGAGAGGCAGAGCGGGAGCCGGGCGGCTGCCACCCGAGAGCACACGCAGTGCCGTTTCCAGTGACTGCCGCCTCTGTGTTTATTGATCTTAGAGAGAGAGGAAGGGGGGCGGGGAGAGGGAAACCTTGATGAGATGATGAGAGAGGAACATCATTGACCGGCTGCCCCCCGCATGGCCCCCACTGGGGATCGAGCCTGCAGCCGAGGCACCTGCCTTTGACCGCAATCGATCCGGGGACCCTTCAGTCCGCAGGCCGGTGCTCTACCCACTGGGCCACACCGGCCAGGGCCGCCTCTGTGTCAGGCAGGGTCCGAGGCTGCGACTGCGCTGGGACTGGTCAGGCTTTGGAAGGACTGAGCTTGGTTTGGGTCTTTGCTCCATTACGTGCTCGTTAACGGGGAGGGGGGAGGGGGAGGGCGGGATTGTAGGAGCCCCAGGAAAGGCCGTGTGTGAATAACGGACGCCCGTCGGTTCCGGTTCCGCGTTTCCATACGTTCGCGGCGAAGATCACAATCCCGAAGGGTCTCGGCTTCCCCTCATGTTCAGTCATTACAAAGTTGGAGGGTGCGAGCCCTCACTCCCAGGGCTCACGCATGGAACTTGCTGGAACCTAGCAGTCCGGGAGCAGCTGTGGGATTCGGTGAGACCAGGGCCACCCGTGTGTGCCGCTTCTCGCGCTCCTGCGGAGTCTAGAACCTTCCGGCCTCTGCCTTAAACGTGTGTCCGGAGGCCTCTGCGCGGACGGGGAAGGGCGACCACGGACGTGCACTGTTGGCAGAAATGGACCGTGGGGACACCTTCCCCACAGCAGCGCAGGCAGATTCCTGGGGCGTTAGGAGCTGTAGCCAGGAACCGGGGGAGACCACAGCTGTGCCTTTGTCATTATAAACCAGTGACCCCAGTTCCCTAACCCGTCTGAGGAAGGACCCGTGCCCAGGGTCTAGAGAACGCCAGCTGCTCGATGCTGGAAATCAAACGGCGCAGCGAGCGGAGGGAGAAAGGGTTGGACAGACTCTCCAGCAATGAGCACGCGGCGGCATCGTCACCGGAATGAGCCACCGATTAGAACAGACGGGACAGGCTGCAGGCCCGGCAGCGGCTGAGACGGTCGCGTGCGCCTTGGCGAGGACGCGGAGCTGGGATCCGCCCGGCTGCATGGGGTCCCCTCAGCAGGAAGCAGTTCATTCAAAACTGGACCACACGCCCCCGTGGCCCAGAAACTCCGCCCGAGGTCCTCAATCCAGAGCAACGGAAACCCGTGTCCATAGGAAGACGGCAGGAGCGTGCACAGCAGCTTACTCATCGGAGCTGAACCCTGGAAGCAGCTCGGGGTCCCGCCCACGGAGGATGGCGGAGTGGGCGGGCAGTGCTCACAGACAGAACATTCCGGGCAATAGGAGGAAGGAAGTGCTGAGACACGAGGCACCCGATGGCTCTCCCAGCCACTCTGCCGACGAGGCAGCGGCCGGGAGCGCACCCGGTCCCACTGTACGGAGCTGTGCAGTCGGCACGCTGGTCCGTGGCGGCTGCCTCGGGGCGGGGCTGGGGCTGGGCTTCCTGGGGAGGGGCAGGAGGGGGTTTTCTGTTCTGAAAATGTCCTCTCTCTTGCTGGGGGTTTGAGAAATGCGGGTACATGCATTTGTCGAAATTCATTGGATGAGCACTAAACATGTGCATTTCATTGCATGCAAATTTTACCAAAAGAAAGAACTATCCTATATAATAAAACCCTAATAAGCAGATCAACCAAAAGGCTGAAGCCAGGTCATTATGTCGTGCACTGACCACCAGGGGGCAGACGCTCAAGGCAGGAGCTGCCCCCTGGTGGCAGCTGGCGAGCGCAGCGGCGGTGGCGGGAGCCTCTCCCACCTCTGCTGCAGGCAGGCGGTAAGGAGCGAGGGGTCCCGGACTGTGAGAGGGCGCAGGCCGGGCTGAGGGGACCCCCCCCCCCGCCCCAGTGCACCGGGCCTCTAGTCAGTATATATGGAGCTCGAGTCAGTATATCCCCGTCTGCAGTTTATTTTGAAAAGCATGAAAAATAAGACGGCATGGTAGCCCCCAACAGTCCACGTCCCACACCGGCACCTGTGAGTGCGCCACCGCACACGGGAAGAAGGGCGTGGCAGGCGTGACGCAGGGAGGGCCTTGAGCCGGGAGCGGACCCTGAGGGGCCGGTGGACGCAGGTTCTCGCCGGAAGGAGGCGGAGTGCCACCAGGAGGAGGGCCGTGCGATGGCACAGGTTGGAGCGATGTGGGGTTGCAAGGCCAGGAGCCGGGGGGCCTCGGACCCTCTCCCTACACCTTCCGGGGGGACCTCAGCCCCGCTTTTAGCCAGGGAGCCCCATTCGGGACTTCGGGCCCCCAGAACTACAAGGAAATGCAGGTGTGTCTTCCTCAGCCACCGGGCGTGTGGTCATCGTCACGGCAGCCACAGGAACCGGACGGGATGGGTGGCTGGGGAGGCAGAGGGACGGACGGGTGGAGGATGCTTCATGGACAAGCCCAGAAAAGTGTCGGCCGGACACGCCAGCCGGTGCTCAGGTGCTCTCGGTCCAGGTCGTCCCGTTCCTGTGAGTGAACATTTTAGTAATAAACCGTTGGGGGCAGTGAGTGGGCCAGGCCGGTAACAAGCCGCCATCGGAGTTCGCCACGGTTCTCCTCCTTGTTCCTGCGGCCACTGCCACCCCGCGTCCCCATCGAACAGAGACCAGCAGGGCTGGAGGTGAAGGGACGGAGCCACACGGCTCCACCGTGAGTCCGGTGCAGGCCCAGGGGCGGCTTAGGCAGAGGTGGGGGGGGAGGGGCCCGGGGTGGGGGTTAGGGGGTGCCACGCCCATTCTCTCCGATCCCTGCGCCGCTGCTCCAAGAACGTCTGTGCTTTGCGAGGGGAAGTGAGTGTTTTGGCCGAGGCTGTCCGGAAACCCTATTCTTAATGTAAGGCCGTGGTCGGCAAACTGCGGCTCGCGAGCCACATGCGGCTCTTGGGCCCCTTGAGTGTGGCTCTTCCACGAAATACCACGGCCTGGGCGAGTCTATTTTGAAGAAGTGGCGTTAGAAGAAGTTTAAGTTTAAAACATTCGGCTCTCAAAAGAAATTTCAATCGTGGTACTGCTGATATGTGGCTCTGTTGGCTAATGAGTTTGCCGGCCACTGGTGTAAGGGGTTTTAATGGTGGGAACTTCCGTCGGAGCGCACACAGGATTTCAGCCTCCCCGGGTGCAGCGGCTTGGCGTGCATCCCCGAGGGCGTTGCAGGGACGCCTCTCTGCACTTAGCTTCCGCTCCCCCCCCCCCCCCCCTCCGAGCGCTTCAGGCCGCTCCTCCTTGCCGGTAGGGACAGCTCTTGGGAGAACACCACCTCTCGCTCCTCTTTGTAAACCCCTCGGGGCTTGATCAGAGCCGGAGGTGAGTCTCCCGGAGGGCTGAGGTCTGTTCAGGGTGTGAGCCGACAGTCGCCAAGGGGAAACAGCCCCGATGGCGTCAGCAGACACGTGGACGAATGCCGCGTGGCCTGTCCTCACAACGGCATGTTATTTGGCAGAAGGAACGAAGTGGCCGTGGGTGCCGCCATGTGGGTCAGCCTCAGACACGGGAGGTGAAAGCGCCCCGACCAGGAGGCTGCGTGTCGTCTGAGTCCGCGGATGGGAGAGGCCCAGGACCGGCGCTGCCTGAGCCGGAGCGGATCAGTGGCTGCTGGGGGGCGGGGAGGGGGGGCGGGAGAGGGGAGCTGGGAAGGACAGGGACAGTGTGGGTCCCCGGTTTCCTTGCGGGGATGGGAATGTCCCTAAGTTGATTGCGATGGTTGCGCAGCCTGTGAGTATACTGCCATCACCCAGCTGCGCGTTTTAAAAGGGCGAAGGTATGGAGTGTGGAGTCCAGCTCAATAAAGCAGTTAAGGGCATGCTGCCCTGGCCGGTCTGGCTGAGTGGTTAGAGCGCCAGCCTGTGGACTAAAGGGTCTCGGGTTCGATTCTGGGCAAGGGCACAGGCCTCGGTTACAGGCTCGACCCCCGGCCCCAGTCGGGGCACGTGCGGGAGGCAACCGAGTGATGTGTCTCTCTCACATGGACATTTCTCTCTCTGTCTCTCCCTCCCTTCCGCTCTCTCTGAAATTCAACGGGGAAATCCCCGGTGAGGATCACCCGGGAAGCAAACAGAAGATGCCCTCTGACCTCCAGGGAGGGAACGTCTCAGCTCTGAGTGGAGGCGCTCGTCAGGGGTGCTCCCGGCGGAGACCCCGCTCACACTCGGAGCAAAACCTGGACGGGACGAGGAGCTGGCCCTGAGCTGGGCCGGGCGTGTGGGTGTGCCCCGCCTGGTGTGTGGCTCTCACCCCACAGCATCACAGGGTGGGGGGCCCGCCTCCGGGACTCCGCCAAGCCAGCCCCCCGAGGACGGGCTGTCGGGCTGCGACATGGGCACCTGGCCCACCGTGTCACATCCTGTCGCCGGGCGGGAAGCAGCTGGAGGGGGATGACCCCAGCTCCAGGGAGTCCCAGCCATGTGGCCGCGGGAGCAGGGCTGCGGGCCCGGGCGGTGGGCTCCCAGGCCGAGCTCTGGGCTGTGCCGCCTCCCAGAGACTCGAAATGAAAATTGGGTCTCATTCTGCAGAGGCGGGAACTGAGGCCCCGCACGAGGCGGGAAGCCGGTCCCGGGGAGGGGCTGCCGTGGGGATGGTGCCCGCAGGCTCCCGAGGCGCAGTCCGGGTGGCGTCGACGCGAAGGACGGGCTGGTTCTTTCCGCCTCATTCCAGGCCGCGGCGGGAATGGAAGCCCCGGCCCGGTGAGCGGGTCCGCGTGAGCGGCTGCTCTCAGGGTGTGAAGGCATCCGCCCAGGGAGACCCCGGCGGCCTGCAGGCGCCTCCAGGACTGAGCAGGTCCCCGCACCGTGGCGGCCCATGGGTTGCTTTTACGGTATTCTCCTCCGTGTCAGAAGGATCAATTTCAAGCACGATTTCTGCATCGTAAGGAACTCCAGGGACGGCGATGGCCCGGAGACTCGAGCTGGAATTGGCTGTCACTGCTGTTAGAGGCGGAGCCCGGGCTGAGGGCGAGGGCTCAGCCCTCCCGACCGTGAGTGGGTGTCAGTGGCCACGCAGACCCGGCCTCAGACTCAGCCGCTGCCTGTCTCTTGGGTGGGGGACTGGTACTCTCACCATGGACTCCAGCCCGTGAGTTCCCTCCCTCCCTTCCTTCCTATCTTTCTTTTTTTAAAATATCTTTTTATTGATTTCAGAGAGGAAGGGAGAGGGAGAGAGAGAGATAGAAACATCTATAATGAGAGAGAATCATGGATCGGCTGCCTCCTGCACGGCCCACACTGGGGATCGAGCCTGCAACCCAGGCCTGTGCCCTGATGGGGAATTGAACTGTGACCTCTTGGTTCATAGGTCAATGCTCAGCCACTGAGCCACACCGGCTGGGCATGAGTTCCCCTTTCAGTATCACGGCATGCAGGGCCCCGGAGAGCGCCTGCCTGGGCTCCCCGGATTCCGCCTCGCTGCTCAGTCATCACCTATCTGAGGGTCTGCAGACTTTTACCGCAAAGGGCCAGAGAGGAAAACTGTCAGTCTCTGTGGCAACGGCTCAACGCTGCCGCCACTGCCACTGCGCAGAAGCAGCCGTAGAAAATACTAACCAGATGGGCACGACTGTGTTTCAATAAAGCTTTATTGACCCACACAGTCCAGGGGCCAGATTTGGTCTGCTGACGCGATCTGGGTTTTGAGCGTGTTCTCGGTCGTCTTTCCAACCCCTTCAGCCGCTGTTGAAGACTTCCTCCACTGCGGGGTGCCGGCAGGGACAGACCTGGGTCACCTGTCCTTCCTAACTCGGTGACAAGCGGATTGAGCTGGACAAGGGGGGTTCATGGCAACACTGCCATTATCCATCTCCGGGTTGTTTTAAGAAGGAACTGTGGTGCCCGGCCGGTGTGGCTCAGTGGTTGAGCATTGGCCCAGGAGCCAGGAGGTCACGGTTCGATTCCTGGTCGGGGCACATGCTGGGGTTTCGGGCTCGATCCCCAATGCGGGGTGTGCAGGAGGCAGCCCATCAATGATTCTCTCTCATCATTGATGATTTTCTCTCTCTCCTCCCTTCTCTCTCCAAAACCAGTACAAAGTAGATTTAAGAAGAAGGCGTTAACTGTGTTAATGGTGAGAACGGCCTCGGGGGTTGTCAGGTGTCATCCGAGTGTGACAGGTGTGTCACCGGTCCGTGCACGGAGGAGCACACGGGGCGGAGCCGTGACAGCGGCCGCGGAGGCGGGCATCTGTGTGCACCTGTGCCGCCCCGCCCCTTTCAGGTGCCCGTGTCTGACTGGTGTCACCCGGGCTGTGGCACAGAGCCCGTGGCCTGTGGCTTTCCTTCGCCACCGTGGCTCCCGCGGGCGTCGCACTGAGGAACAGCCGGGGAGAAGCGTGGCTCTCGGCCACACACTGGCCAGGCAGCCGCGAGAGTCCTCCCGGCGCCCTGCTGGGCAGAGGGAAGGTCGCCTTTGCCAGGTGCCCGGTATGAAAGCCACATGCCTGGTGCTGCAGACCCTGCTGTGAAGTCACGTGATTCCTACGGAGCAGGGGCGGGGGGCGGGGGGAGGCGCGCGGGCGGGAGAGCTGGCCCGTCACTCGGCTGTTGACAGGCGCCGGGGGACTGACCGGAGCGGAGGGCGTCCCGCTGGCCCAGCTGCCGCCCTGAATAGCCCGTGGCTCCCTCGCCGGGCGCCGGCCGCTGAGGAAGGCCGGGGGCCCAGCCTGGACGGGTGCCCGGCGAGTGGTTCCGGGTCTCGGCGGGCACGTGGGTGGTGAGGTCCCGAGGGGCCAGGCCTGCTAGCTTCCGGCGTGGCCTCCGAGTCCGCGTCCCGCTGCACAGGAGGAGCCTTCCCGTGGGGGCACTGCCCTTCGTACGCGGCGCTCACGCCAGGCCGCTCTTGGCTGTGTTAATTGTGTGCTTCGGTCCAGGAGGGGCCGTGAGAGGAAACCGGGCGAAGGGCTCTGTTGGGGTGAACTGTGCTCCCCCCCGCACTCCCCCCCCCCCCGCACCCCCCAACAAGACGTGTGCAAGTCCTCGTCCGGCCACCTGTGAACGCGGCCTGTTTGGAAATGGGTCTTTGCAGGTGTGGTAAGGATGTGAGTTGAGATGAGGCCACCCGGGAGTAGGGCCAGCCCCAAAGCCGAACGACCCGCCCTTATAAGAGGAGGGGCAGCCCTGGCTGGTTTGCTCAGTGGTTAGCGCCCTGGCCCACAGACTGAAGGGTCGCAGGCTCGATTTCCGGCCAAGGGCACCTACCTCAGTTGCAGGTTCAATTCCCGGCCCTGGTCGAGGTGCAGTCGGGAGGCAACCAATCGATGTTTCTCTCTCTCTCTCTCTCCCTCTTCTTCCTCCCTTCCACTCTCTCCAAAAAAACCAGTGGGAAAAATATCCTCTGGTGAGGGTTAACAGCAACAGCAGCCGAACACAAAAAGAGGAGGCGGCAGCCACAGCGCCACGGGAGAGAGGCCTGCGGAGACAGAGGCAGGGACTGAGGTCATGGGGCCACAGGAACGCCGGGGACTGCGCCTCCATCAGACCCCAGGAGGGCAGGAAGCCCCGCCCCGGAGCCCTGCCCGCCTGGGCCTCACGCCTGGCCTCGGCCCCGGGGCGGGAATGCCTGCTGGTTTACGCCCGGGGTTTGGGGTGCGTCGCGGCTGCTGCCCCAGGACGCTGGCTGGGTCTCCATCCGCCTCCGACGTACCGAGCGCCCAGCGGTTCAGCGGCCAGTCCGGGCCGCGAGGGAGCACGCAGGCGGCGGGGAGGGGCGTGCTGACGGAATCACCCGGAGAGCACGTGGGCTGTGCCGCCTGGCGACCGTCGTGGTGCGAATGCCGAGCACGCAGAAGCTTTGCCTGCGCCCCCCCCTCCGCCTCCGCCTGCTGGATCCGGGGAAACGGGAGGAACTCGCCGCGCTCTCCTGGCGGGTCCGAGGGGCCGGAGAAGCCCGCGTTCCCCGTCCTCCGGCCGGCGTCCCGCCCGGGAAATGTGAGAGACTCTGAGCTCATCGTTGAGAGCGGCGATCTCCTTCTGTCAAGTTCCCGAAGCAGCTGTTGCCTCCGCGGCCCGGTCTCTGCAGGATCGACCCTCTGCTGCTGCAGAGCGAGGCCGCGTGGCTGCGGCCCAGGGACGGCTCGGCACGCGCAGCCGCGGCCAGGCCGGCTTAGACCAGCACTAAAAACCCGCCCTGCGTGGCGGGCTCCGCCCCCAGACTGCTCTCACAGACGCGGTTCACGTGCGGCCATCGCTGCCTTACGTGACCCCAGCGACGAGGGCGGGGGCCCCGCGTGGACAGGACACAGAGGAGGCCAGGACCACCGGGAGCGGCGAGGGCCTGACAGCCGGCCCCCAGCAGCTCCAGGGGAGCCCTTTAGCCACTCCGTTCTTCTTGGGAATGTCACACTTGCAGAGTGACCATGCACACACACACACTTGCAGAGTGACCATGTACACACACATGCACACACTTGCAGAGTGACCATGTACACACACATGCACACACTTGCAGAGTGACCACGCACGCACACATGCACACACTTGCAGAGTGACCATGTACACGCACACATGCACACACTTGCAGAGTGACCATGTACACACATGCACACACTTGCAGAGTGACCATGTACACACACATGCACACACTTGCAGAGTGACCGTGCACACACACATGCACACACTTGCAGAGTGACCATGTACACACACATGCACACACTTGCAGAGTGACCATGCACACACACATGCACACACTTGCAGTGACCATGCACACACATGCACACACTTGCAGAGTGACCACGCACACACATGCACACACTTGCAGAGTGACCACGCACGCACACATGCACTCCTGTATGCTGTTGGCCTTTGCCTGACTTTGAGCTTTCTGCATCTGGAACCATGCTGGCGTGTCCCGTGTCTCGGGTTCGCCTAGCATCGCAGCCAGCTCCGTGGTGCAGCCGCGCTGTCGCCTCTGCAGGCCGCGTCGGGGCCTGTGCCAGGGGCCTGTCCCTTTGGGACACAGGAGGTGGTGACTCAGTGCCCAGCTGCAGGGGGATTTCCTTTGACGAGTTTTGACTCAGAGGAAGGACAGCCAGTGGGAGGGCAGGGATTCCGCTGCCAGATTGCCCGGCTTCCGCTCTGCCCAGCATCCCCTGTCCCTGAGCCTGATGGGCAGGCCACCCCTCTCTGTGCCTCAGTCTCCCTGTCCCTGATGGGCAGGTCACCCCTCTCTGTGCCTCAGTCTCCCTGTCCCTGATGGGCAGGTCACTCCCTCTCTGTGCCTCAGTCTCCCTGTCCCTGATGGGCAGGTCACCCCCTCTCTGTGCCTCAGTCTCCCTGTCCCTGAGCCTGATGGGCAGGCCACCCCTCTCTGTGCCTCAGTCTCCTGTCCCCGAGTCTGATGGGCAGGCCACCCCCTCTCTGTGCCTCAGTCTCCTGTCCCCGAGTCTGATGGGCAGGCCACCCCCTCTCTGTGCCTCAGTTTCCTGTCCCTGAGTCTGATGGGCAGGCCACCCCCTCTCTGTGCCTCAGTCTCCCTGTCCCTGATGGGCAGGCCACCCCTCTCTGTGCCTCGGTCTCCCTGTCGGTGGGGGAGCACCGGCTGGTGGGGGGACTGTACCGACGTGAGAAAGGCAGCGGATGAGAGCTGGCGGGGAGTCCTTGGTGGCTGGCGCGATGCTCACCGTTTCTGTTCTGCTCTTTTTTTAAACATTTTTTTTGGCTGCTTGTCTCAACTTGGCAAAAATGCTCAGCCCGTGAGCTTGTAGTTCCACTTGTTGGAAAATTAAATACATTGAAGAATACATTAAGTTAGGGGATTTGTGGTCATTAGCCAAGTAAATTATTTTTTGAAAAATGTAACGTGCTGTGCAGGATCTCGCGCGTGGCGGCACGCGCTATAAATACTCGTCGGGCCCGGGGGTGATTTTATGAGCCGTAATGACGGGATGCTATAAATAGTCTGTGTGTCTGAAGAAAATCCAGAGATGAGGGCGCGGTCGTGCGGGATCTCGCCACGAGCAGGGCCCCGGGAGGCGTCCGCGGGGCCTCGTGGCCGTGACCCGAGTTTATCAGCGCCGAGCAGACCTGTCTCGGGGAGACAGGGGGAGGCAGGGATCCCGCTCTGCGGGTGGCAGTGCGTCTGACGTCAGGCCGGACGCTGTGTCTCAGGCCTCGGCCCCCGCGGGGCTGGCCTGGGGGCCTGTCCTGGCCTTTCCCTGGCTCCCGCGGGGCCCGGCGACCCTCGGTGACCTTGGCTCGCAGCCCCGTCACGGCAGCCCCTGCCTCTGCGGCCCACGGCCTCCGCCGCCCGGCGTGTCTGTGCCCAGACTTCCCTCCAATGACCGCCAGCGACCTCATCGTCACTGGTTACATCTCTGCAGACCCCACTGCCAAATACAGTCACGGTCACAGGTCCCGGGCGGACGTGAACTTGGGGACATGACTCCTCCCACCTTGTGCGTGGCAAGTGCCTAACCGTAGTTGTTATCACCGCCGTTGCTGTTGTTGTCCAGGTGAGGGCGTGATGGGGAGAAACCGCAGGGGCTCACGGTGTGTCTTGGTTCTGCTCGTCCCTGGTCCGTGGCCCGGTCCGCCCCCGGCTCTGAAGGGAGAGGAGAGGAGGGGGATCGGTCTTTTTCTTCTTCCGAGCAACGCGGAGAAGCCGGTGTTTGCCAGGCCCGCCGCGCGCACACCGAGAAGCCGGCAGATGAACTCGGCTTTGTAGCTTCTTTCTATACAGCTGGAACATCTCAGTGGAGCTTTAGAGAGAGGAAGGGGGAGAGGAACATGGAGCGGTTGCCTTCCACACACCCTGACCGGGGATGGAACCCACAACCCGGGTATGTGCCCTGAGCGGGACTCGAACCCGCCACCTGTCGGAATAGGATCCCTCTCCAACCCACTGAGCCACCGGGCGGGGCTCATGCAATTTTTCAACCGTAACATAGAGAGCCGATGTTATTTCTGACACGCACCCTGGAAAGAACCCCCTCGCTGCCAGCCGGGGACGGTGAGAGCCGGTGCAGCGGCGTCCCCGTCGCCGAGGAGCGTGGGTGGGTGCGCCCGGTACCGTGTCCTCGGTGTCTGCTCTCCCGTCAGGAGCGCAGCCGCCGTGTTTGACAGGCGCGGCGCCCGTGTCATTAAACAGATGCCGGGCGGCTGTCATGTCACCGGGTTTTAAATAGCACTTGTCATTCTCCGGGCGGCGTGTCTGCTCCGCCTGCGGAGGGGGCTGTGTGCCCCGTCCTGCCCAGCCCGGCCCGGCCCCTCTGCTGGCTCTGCGCGGCGGGGAGGCGGGGAGGCGGGGAGAGGCACGCGGTTTGTGGGTGACTCACGGGCGGGACCTTTCTCAGGATCTGCGGCCAGAAGAACCGCTCTCAATAGCGAACTTCTGACCATTTGAGCCCCAGAAACTTGGGCTGAGCCAGAAGCGCGGACATCGGGGCGGGGGGGGGGGAGGCGGTGAGCAGGTGGCCGACGGGGGAGCTTCGGGGCCCACCCAGAAACCCCCACATTTCGGGTGAGGGCGTGAGGAAGCGAGGTCCCCCAGCGCTGGTAGATGTCGCTGTGACACAGCCAGGTGGGCCGTCACACCTGGTCCGCCGCGGCCCACCTGGCGTCTCCGAGCGCAGGCCGAGGGGCGGAGGCTGATGTCACTCACGGGGACAGGGCACAGGTGACAGGTGAGCGGCAGCCTTCCTGGGGAGCACCTGGCGAGGCGAGTGAATGCCCGAGCGCTATATTGTACACCTGGGACTGATGTAATATTGGAAACCGGCTAGACTTACACAGATCTTTTTTTATTTTTTGTTAATCCTCACACGAGGATATTTTTTTCATTGATTTTGAGAGAGAGAGAGAGAGAGAGAGAGAGAGAGAGAGAGAGAGAGAAACATCAATGTGAGAGAGACACATTGATTGGTCGCCTCCTGCATACACCCCGACCAGGGCCGGGGATCGAACCTGCAACCGAGGTGCATGCCCTTGACCAGAGTGGAATCTGGGACCCTTCGGTCCACGGGCCAGCGCTCTAACCACGGAGCCGCCGGCCAGGCTAGACGTAAGTGAGTCTTAGAAAGGGTGGAGGAGGAGGAGGAGGAGGCAGGAGCCGGGGGAGGGGTGCTGGGTTCAGTTCGCGCCTTCCCAGTGCCATCCCTTCCCTAGACTCGGTCCTCGTGTCCTGAACTGTCCCCCAAACACCGCCGGCCAACAGCGAGACGCCAGGCGGTGCGTCCGGTGGCCAAAGGGGGGTGAGTGCTACTCCCCCCAGCACCCCTTTTCCAGGACCTCCGTGTCCCTCCCCCCGGGAACGGAGCCAGGGAGGCAGTCGGCCGCCCCCACAGTCTGGCTGGCTCTCGCCTCTCCTGTTTCTGGTGTTGGATTTCTGTTGTCATGGGAACGGGCTGACAAATGTGCCTCTTCTGGCCGGTCCTCCTGACGGGATGGGGACCAGGGGGTGCGGGTGGGGGAGGCGGCTGTGCCTGTCCTCTCTGCTCGGGCGGGACGGGGCGCTGACCTGCGCGCCTCGGGGACCCCCCTGCCCGCCCGTGGCTGGTCCCTGGCCCCGGCCGGGTCAGACTGACGGGGGGCCGGGTGCCCTGTTCCCCTGTCCCGGAGCCCCGTCACCGTGTGGGAGGGGGACGCACAGGCTCGGACACCCCCGCCTTCCTTCTGCCGCTGCGGGTTTCCGTGGGCAGCGTGCTCCCCGCGGCCGTGGCAGCGGCGACAGAAATAGCGTTTTGTGGTCACCAGCTCCTATCGCGCACGGCCAGGCCCCCCGCGGCTCCGTCCCGAGCTTCCTCAGGGTCCCCCCAGAGCCTCTGCCTCCAACTGCAAGTCACGGGGGCGGCCCGCCCGCTCCCACACCCGAGCCCAGTGCGTCCCCGTCTCCCACCCAGTCCCCGCCGAGTCCCCGCTCAGCTGGCCTGCACCTCCCACGGCTCCGCCGGCCGCACCCCCTCACCAGTGAGTCCCCCCTTCTTCCGTAGCCTTTCCAGCAGAAGCCACCGGGCCAGCCCCCCTGCGCTGCCGGGGGTGGGTGTGGGGCCCGGGGCGCTGTCTGAGGATCAGGGTGATCTGTGGAGGGAGCGCGGTGGGAAGTCTGTCACCGGCGGGTCGCGGGGTCTCTGGGGCTGGGAGACGGGTGTTTGCAACACTTTCAGGATCAAGCTGCAGCTAAGGCGTTTTAGGGGGGTCCCGCCGAGGGCGGGTTGGGGCCTGCCCGGCCTCGTCACTGGACGGACGAGAGGTGCCGTCTCTGTTCCCCGGAGGCAGGCGGTGGAGGGGCTTGGCGCTGGGCGGCCCGGGGAGCCCAGCTCTGTCCGCCGGGGTTGGCGCGGCGGTGGCACTCGGCGGTCACTCTGATGCTCGGTTTTCCCGCCTGTGAAATGGGCACGGCGGTCAGGTGGTGGGCTCTGAGCTGCGGCCCCCAGGGACTGTCCAGTCTTTTAACGTGCGGTCCTCATAGCGGCTTTGTTTTATAATCGAGGAAACGGGCCCAGAGAGGCTGCGGAACCAGCCCAGGTCACACAGCGAGTGGGGACGGCGTCAGGGGTGTGGCTGGAGCTCCTGGCCCCCCGGGGCCTGCTGGGGGCTGAGATGCTGGTGACGAGACACCTTAGGGCTCTGACACGGAGAGAGCTCTCTCCCAGGCTGCCCCCGTCCGCGGCACAAAGGACGGGGGTTTATTCCTTAAAGAGGGGGCTGTGTCAGGCCCACAGGGGCCACGGCGGTCACAGCTGGCCTCTGCTGGTCGTCTCCTCCCCTGGAGCGGGCTTTTGTGGGCGCAGCTGAAGGGGGGCTCGGGGGCACTGAATGCAGGAGGCTCTCCGGACAGCGGGCCCCCCCGTAACGGGCAGCGAGGGTTCACCAGGCCCCGCGGCCTCCGGGCTGGGAGGAGGCTCCGGAGGGACTGCCCTGCCGCCGCCCCGCCCGCCCGGGGACAGACGTGGTCCCTTCGCTGTTTCTGACGAGGAGCTGGGTTTCTGAGTCCCCTCCCCCTCCTCCTCCCCCTCCCTCTCGCCTGGGAGAACGCAACCCCAGGAGCACAGGCAAGGAAGGCGCTGAGAAGTCCTGCAGAGAAGGACACCCTTTAGCTCTACTGCACCCAGTGTCCCTCTGCTGCACCCAGTATCCCTCTGCTGCACCCAGTATCCCTCCGCTGCACCCGGCATCCCTCCGCTGCACCCAGCATCCCTCCGCTGCACCCAGCATCCCTCTGCTCCCCGCCAGTATCCCTCCGCTGCACCCAGCATCCCTCTGCTCCCCGCCAGTATCCCTCCGCTGCACCCAGCATCCCTCCGCTCCCCGCCAGTATCCCTCTGCTGCACCCAGTATCCCTGTGCTGCACCCAGCATCCCTCCACTGCACCCAGTATCCCTCCGCTCCTCCCAGTATCCCTCCACTGCACCCAGCATCCCTCCGCTCCCCCCCAGCATCCCTCCACTGCACCCAGTATCCCTCCGCTGCACCCAGCATCCCTCCACTGCACCCAGTATCCCTCCACTGCACCCAGTATCCCTGTGCTGCACCCAGCATCCCTCCGCTCCCCCAGCATTGGGCAGGAGACTTGGTTCCAATGGGAATGTCACCATTCACCGCCAGACCTGGAGCGAGTCTTGCCTGCTGCCCCCGCCGCCTCCCACCCCAGGGAGCCCACGGGTGGGGCAGCTCAGACTGCTGTCCCTCTGCTTCTCCACCCGTGTGGGCACGAGGCGGGCACCCGGGGCAGTGACTACAGCTGCGCCCATCCATCCCTCTCCATCATCACGCTGTGTGCCGGGTGCTGGGCCAGACCCCAGCCGCCCACACAGCACACAGCCCGGCCGAGGGGGGGAGAGGGGGAGGGGGAAGATGGTGAGTGACAGCCCGAGCCCTCCCCCGTCCGCCCTTCCTTCATCGAGGCCAGGCATAGCGGGGTCCCCTGTTCCCCACAGGCCGGGATCCACCTGCCCTGGTCCTCGCTCCTGGGACTGCAAGCTTGGCCACCTGTCCGAGGCCCTGGCCTCCCACCTCTGGTTGTCCTGGCAACCGGCGCCCTCCCTTCAAGGCAGCCGTGGGCTCGGCAGGGTGAGCGCTCTGGTCACTGGTGACAGCTGGGCCAGGCAGGCAGGGCCGGACCAGCCAGGTGTGAGCCAGCATCCTGTGCCGCTGACAGCTGCCGCCCGCGGCCCCCGGCCCGAGCCCAGGTCACAGGGGACCTCTGTCCCCCTCGCTCGTGGCGGCTGTGTGGGCAGCAGGACGCACCGGGGCCTCTGGTCGCCAGCGGAGGCCTCGCCGGGTTAGGGCACTGGCCCTTCTCATGCCCTCAGAGAGCCCTTCCCGGACGCCCGCCTCCAAGTCCCTGGTGGCCAGCTCGCGCCCGCTTCCTTCCTGCCCTGAGGTCGGCACACTTTGCTGTGATTTGTGTTTTAAACAACCGTCCCCCTTTGGCTGGGGCGTCCTGGGCGCTGTGGGGTCCCCCTCTGAGCCGGGGCGTCCTGGGCGCTGTGGGGTCCCCCTCTGAGCCGGGGCGTCCTGGGCGCTGCGAGGTCCCTCTCTGAGCTGGGGCGTCCTGGGCGCTGTGGGGTCCCCCTCTGACCTGGGGCGTCCTGGGCGCTGCGGGGTCCCCCTCTGAGCTGGGGCGTCCTGGGCGCTGCAGGGTCCCCCTCTGAGCTGGGGCGTCCTGGGCGCTGTGGGGTCCCCCTCTGAGCTGGGCCAACCTGGGCGTTGCAGGGTCCCCCTCTGAGCTGGGCCGACCTGGGCGCTGTGGGGTCCCCCTCTGAGCTGGGCCGACCTGGGCGCTGTGGGGTCCCCCTCTGACCTGGGGCGTCCTGGGCGCTGTGGGGTCCCCCTCTGCGCTGGGGCGTCCTGGGCGCTGCAGCGTGTTGGCCGTCTTGGCCTCTACACGTGAGATGCCAGCAGCAGCACCTGCCTCCACGTGTGACACCCGAGCTGTGTCCAGGCCCTGCCACATGCCCCCGAGGGCGGGACTGTCCCCTGAGGAGCTCTGAGCTCGGAGGAGCCGCCTCCATGGACGGCGCCCTCAGGACCCTCCCCCCCAGGAGAGGGAGCGCGGGGAAGAGCTGACCCCTGGCTACCTCTGACCTTTCCTCCTAGGCCCTGGGACATGGGTGCCGAGATCTCCCTGGAACACGCACATATACACACATGCACACACATGTGCACACATACCCAGGCTCCGAGGCAACCCCCTGCTGCTCTCTTTTGTAATAGACGTCAGAGCCGCAGCGTGGCGCCTCCCACCCTCTCTGCTCTCGCCCTCGCGTGGCCTGTCCTCACGCTGACCCCCCTGCATCCACTGTGTAAAGGCCCGGATGACGTTGGGCACCTCGAGGCCCTTACCTTAATCCCACGGCCAAGTCCCTCTCGCTTTGTAAGGTCACAGAGTCTATGGATTAGGGCGTGGACATCCTCGGGGGGGGGGGGGGGCATTACCCAGCTTGCCACAGGGACCCTGAAATAAGGAGTAGGAAAGAGCTCCTGTGGGTTCCAGAAACAAATGCCCGGAAGGCACGTCAGGGCCCCGAAACATTCGTTCCTGCACCCATTTCGTCACGCACTTACCATGGACTCAGCGGTGCCCGGGGCCAGGCGCCCTGCGGGGAGCTGGGAGGTGGGCAGGCCTGGTGCGAGCCCCCCCAGGCCCCAAGGGCAGGAATCCAGCAGCACAGACGCACACACGTGCCTCCCACGGATCATGCTCAGAGCAGACGGACCAGTGTGGGCGCCAAGGGAACCTGACTGTGGGTGGCAGGAGGGACTCTCCACGTGCCTGTGTCTCCAGCCGCTCCTCCGGGGCTCCCCCCAGAGGCCCCCCGCCAGGAACCCCGGGGCCGTGGGTAGGGGTCTTCCACCGATGTTGCCTCGAGCGTTGCATCCGCTCAGGTTGGGTGGAGCTGTCTGCGCCTGGGCCCCAGGAATGCCATCTGGGCCCCTTGAGTGTCTCAGGTGGGGACGGAGCCGCCAGCACCCGGGTCCCCCCGAAGCCCCATCTGCTGTTGGGAGGAAGCCCTTGCTGGCTGGCTGTCTCGCTTGTACAGGTGGGAACGGGCCACTAGAGGGCGCCGTCCGGGCGTTTTCTGTGAGCGTCTCCCCGAGTTCCTCCCACAGGAGTATTTCTGCTGCAGGTGCATGTACGGCGGCTTTTTAAATGTCGTGATGATTTAATTCTCTTATTTCCTCGGCAGAGCACACTCTGGACCTCCCTGGGGCAGCGGGCACTGCTGATCGGATTAATTAACACGAGCTTGCGGCCCAGGGACCGCGGGACACGCTTCTCCGGGCTGTTCTTTCCGCTGCGAGCCGCTTCCTCTTTGCTAAGCAGGTTCTCGCAGCGCGTGAGCCCCGGGGGCTTGCCCCTGCCGGGAGCAATCCGATTGGTCACCTCGAGCCGCGGTGGCCCACGCCCCACAGCTCGGCACGGGCAGGCCTCGGCGTCGCTTTCTGGATAATTCCGAGTTTCCTTTGGGCTTCCCTCTCCGCCCCCACCCTCTGCTTCCTCTAGTCTGGTTGTCACTTATCATTGATTAATGACAGATGGGTAGCCTGCAACCGATAGCGATTTCACGCACTCAACGCCAGCACCGTCGACGGATAGAAATAGGACAAAGGCACCGTCCCCCAAACCCAGGGAACGGGACGCCCGCGCCAGAGGGTTTGCCGTCGGATCGGCCGGACGGGGGCCGGAACGGAGTGCTTGCTGGGGGTGGCGGGGGGCCAGGAACATGGGAGGCAAACAGGATGCCCTTTTCGGGGTCGGGGAGGCTGGCTTTGGGGATATGGGTCCAGCTGCCCATCAGAGGGGTGGGGGTCACGGGACATGTGCCCCAGAGACCCGGAAGAATCCGCACGAGATGTCGGCGGCCCTCGCGGTCCCTGGGGAAGCTCGCACTCTCGCATCTGCCCGGATGGGCGCGATGCCCGACGGGCCTGCTGGGCCTGCTGGGCCGCCGGCGCCTCCGGCTGCACCTGCATTTTAACTTCCCTGGACTCCCGTGCCCAGCACGCCCGAGCCTCCCGCAGGCTGCGCGGCGCCTCCTCCCGGTCACCTGTCCCTGGCTGGCGGCCGGCCCGGCTCTGCTGCCGGCCGGGAGGCACCCTGTCCTGTCCGGCCCGGTGCGGGTCGGGCTGTGTTGCTGGCGCCGCCCAGCTGCCGTCCTGCTGCTCTGAGACGAAGCTCCGGGGTCACTCAGTCTGATGAGCGTCTGTTTAAATGCTCAGCGACGTGTGCGGCGGGTCCCGGTGACGCCTGAGCCACGCACTCGGGATCTCGCCACGAGACCCGCCCGGTGTGCGGGGCGGTGGGCGCGGCGGCGTCTGGGTGCGTTAGGGCTGGTGACCGGGCGACCGGTGTCTGACGGTGGCCGATCCTCGCCTCGATGCCGGCCGATAACAGGCTTCCAGGAGCGGCCGGTTCTGTCCGGCCCGGCCAGGCACACGTTTGCGGGGCCCCCTCTGTGCGCGGGGCCCTCCTCTGGGGCTCGGGTGACGGGACTCGACCTCCGCTTCGAGGCGTCTATAATCCAGCGGCGAGACACCACACGGCCCCTGGTCCCAGCTCCGGAGGTCGGGTCCCTGTGGGCTCACGGCCGGGCCTGCAGCCCTGTGGGTTCGCTGGCCAACTCGTCGAGCGATGGCCGTGCCTGCTGAGCCCGCCCGGCAGCCCGCGCAGGTGCCGACGGCGGCGAGGAGGGGCGGGGAGACCCACGTGTACTGCTTGGCTGACGGCCTCTCCACGCACACCATCTTGTAAATCAGTTGTCATGACAACCTGGAGCAGGTCTGCTTGTCACCCCCCCCCCCCCCCCCCCCCCGGCAGCGGGGAGACGTAAAGGTGGAAGGAGTTAAAGCGCGTGCCCAGGCGTGGCTGTTCCGTGACGGACCCCAAGGCTCTTCTCCACGGCGGCACGGGGCCCTGGGCCGGGGTTTGGAGGAGAGACGGACGCCTCCAACAGGCCGCGGGGGGGCTTTGCCGCGAGCAGGGCGGGGTGTCGCGCCCCCGGGCCGAGCAGCCACTGGAGATGGTGCTCCCGGCAGGGGCGCGTCTGAGCAAAGGCACGGGGCGGGGGGGCGGGGGTGGGGGGGGGGGGGTGCCCCGGGGAGGGGTGTGGACTCTGGGGAGGCGGAGGTGCATGGGCAGGCTGTGGGCAGAGGAGGGGCCTGACGAAGCCCTGAGACACTGGGGGGCGGGGTGGACGGAAGGTGGACCGGAGCCCGGACCGGCGGAGGCCAGCGCAGCCGCCCGGCCTTCCTCGGCTCCGACCGCTGTTCCGGCCCCGAGGACGCTCCCTGCTGCGCTCGGGCGGTGACGCGGATAAGCTGACCCACTTGCTTTCTGCCTGAACAACTGGGGACCAGCGTCCGTCACGATGCAGGCCGCCCTCCGTGTCCCGGTTTCCGCGCGCCGGGTGGTTTATGCGGGAACGCTGACACCGAGCGTCCACTCGGGTCTTTCATCCCGTTCCCTCCCACAGACAGGCTCCTCTGTGGCTCTCACCTCCCGCGCTCCCCGGGCGGAGGGCAGGGAGGGCCGAGGCTCTGGCCGAGGTGTGTCTTTGATGCCGGCTTCTGAGCTCCATCTTTTGCATCTGCGCTTTAGCCATGCGGCCTTCAGACCCGCCTTCCCGGGACGATGGACGCTCCGTTCCCGGGCCCGCAGCCGCAGGTGCTGAGTGCGCCCAGCACACGGGCGGCCTGTCCCGCGAGTGAGACCCTCCTTGCGGAGAGGGGCCTCCCTCTCGAGTCCTCGGCCTCCTGCGCGGCTGCCGCCTGCACGGCCTCTTCCACGTGGCGCCCCGGCTGGCCCACGGCCGAGGTCCGTCAGACCCGCGGGCTGTGGCTCCGAGGCTGGCCGCGGCCGGACCAGGGCGGATCTTCAGTGCGAGCTCTCGTGGGGCCGGGGGTCCTGTCGACCTGTAGGTTCGCCTCATGGCAGGGCTCCCCTGTTCACATCAGCCTCAACCTTATTGCGTCTTGAGAAATCAGATGGCCCCGTGCCCCAGCCGAGCAAACCCCGTAAGTCAGTGGTTGGGCAGCCGTCGTGGCTTTGATCCCCTGCGGTCTCATCGGCGCTCACGCCCGCCGAGTCACAGCGGGTTGACACAGCGGGTTAGCGGGTGTCACTACGGCTGATGGCGGGCCGCACACTGGGACGAGGCCTCAGCACGAGGGGGACGGGGCGGGCACCTTAGAGATAGAGCTTCTTTCTCTCCGTGTTGTTCACGGATCGCTGAGTGCGATTTCTTCCTTCGCCCGCGTCTGGGCTGGGGAGGACAGCGGCTCCCGGGGCTGTTTGCCCCGCGGCCTCGCCCTGGACGGGACGCTGCCGCCATCCACCGTGGCCCTGAGGCCCTTGGAGACGGAACCTGGAGTGCATAACCTCCCATCCCCAGGCCTTTACCAGCGGGACACGCGGGACACGGCGCGCCCTCGGAGCAAGGGTCGGGAGCGGGGTCTGCCGCGTGTCTGAGCCGGGCGCTGAGTCCGGGGTCATCCCTCCTGCTTCCGTCTGTTCGGCCTCGTGGACGCACCCCGAGCGGTGCACTGGGCCCGGGGAGCGCACGTGGTTTGTTGTGAGAAGAGCCGCTCTGTTTGGAAGGCCTTCCTGGCTGATGAGTTTAATCGTCCCGATACGTTACACCTCCTGCGAGGAGACGGCCCGGAGCGCCGCCGGGTGGGGGGGGTGGGGGGGGGTGGGAATCCATAGAGAGCTCTCGCTCCCTCGGCGGAGCCGGAGCCTGGTTTCCGGAGGTTTCGTGGCTCCCGCTGGAACGCCCGGACCTGGACGGGAGGGCGGCGGGCCGGAGGAGGGGCGCCCTCTTGCTCGCCTTCCTTTCGCCGCCCACGCTGAGCCGTGTGCCCGGAGGGGGGCGGCTGTGCCTAGACGTGGGTCCGTCTCGGAGGCCGGGGCCGGGGCCCTGCGTGGCCAGCTCCTGCAGGGGCGGCGGGAGGCAGCGTTTGTTGGCGTTTTCTCTTTGGTCCTGGTCCGGCCGGGCCTCGGAAGCCTCTCCCTGATCTTTTGTTCCCGCGAAAACCAGGACGCGGTGCGTGGCGACGCAGCCCCGCTGGTGACAAAGGGTCCCGCTGTGTTGAAAGGACACACAGGAAAATGTCAGCGCCTGGAGCGGCACAGCTCCGGCCTCCCCTCGAGGCCTCTTTATTCTCGCTGACCCCCCACCAGCTCCCTGCACCCCTTCTTTGCTGGCTGTGTCATGACCCCCCTCCCTGCCCCGGCGCCCCTGGAGCGAGGCCTCGGTGCTCCTAGATGGATGCGTCCCCTCGGCAGCCTGGCTCTGGAGCCGCCCGCTTTCCTAATGATGTCAAAGGAAGGAGAAAAGAGAACGCTCCTCACAGCGTCCTTTGGAGAGAGCCGGGTATAAAGGAAGACGGGAAAGCCACACAGAGGAAAAGATTAAACACAGGCTGAGCTGGAGCCTTCCGCCTGGCCGGGGCTCGGGGCAGCTCTGCGGGACGCTTTCCGGGGGCCAGGTTTCGGGTTTCTGAGCCTCTTTCTTCCTTTTTATGCGGCTGGAATCGCAGCCGGAGAGGTGCTCTCCTGTCAGCCTGCCCAGGCTTTGGGTGGGGGATGGAGAGAGAGAGCGATCTGGAGACACACAGGTATTCGCCCCCTCAGCAGACGCCGAGGGCCAGCGTGTGCCGACGGCTGCTGCATGCCCGCGGGTCTCTTTCAGTGGAAACTGAGGCACAGAGCACGTGGGTGCCTGCGGCATCACACAGCTCGTCAGTGGCCGAGCCGCCACCCGAAACCCACAGACTGGCTCCGGGTTCTAACCCTTCGTCCAGCTGCTCCTGGAATGCACGGAGAGACCCACTGTGTGCAGGAGCTGTTCGCACTGATGGGGGCAGGTGGTCCAGGAGAGAGATGGTGACAGGGCTGTGTGGCTTGAGCCGGGCAGAAAGGCGTCTGGGGTGGGTGTGGAGCGCCCAGGAGGGCTCCCTGGAGGAGGGGGCCAGTGAGCTGAGGCTTGAGGTTGGTTAAGGCTGAACTGGGGACAGTGAAATGCAAGATCAGGTGGAACCAGGCTCAGACTCCAAGGCTCGCTGGTGGTGCGTCTCAGGCGCCTTCCCCTCCAACAGGTGCCAGCCCAGCCAGGACCCAGCCGCTCCCTCAGAGGCTGGTTAGGAGAGGAGATGAATGAACAGTAGGGAGGGTGTCTGGCACACAGTAGGTGCTCAGGAAATGTTAGTAGGTCCACAGAATTCGGATTATTTGCTTACAGTTATAAGTTAGGAGATTCTACACGAAACCCCAAACTTCCAGCTTTCTTTGAAAACTCCTAAGATCTGGTGACTGCGGCCTGCCACCGCGGCCCGAGGGAGGAGAGGCCGTTCCCGCGGGCACTGGGCCTACGGAATGCTCTCCCTGGCTCTCTCCTGCCCCGCCCTCCCGCCTCTCTGACCCTCCTGGCATTCCCAGCCCCGTGCCCACTGTGTGCCCACGGCCGCGGCGCGTCACCGCTGGGAGGTGGGCTCTGCCGCGGTAGCGATGCGTGGGCGCCGACCTCCTCGTGCGTGGCTGAGGACGAGGGCCTTCATCGCAAACCAATGGCGGACACTGTGATTGGTCCCCAGCTCAGTGCGAGCCCAGTCCCTCCGAACGCCCACGCCCTCGGTGCACGCCCGCAGGCGTCCGGTCCGGTCCGTGACTCAGGACGGCTGGGGTTTCGCGGCTTTGAAGTGTTGCCCGTCTGGCGAGTGGACCGGGGCTGTCAGATCCCAAGCATTCCTGGATGAATGGAAAGCCGCTCGGCTGGCAGCGAGGGGCCCGTGGGGAAAAGCCGGGGCTCCGGAGCCCCTCCTTCCAGCTGTTGGCCTGACCTCCGAAGACGATAATCAGGTTTAGGCGGGAGGCTCCTCCCCGAGGGCCCCTCGGAGAAGCCGGGCTGGGAGGGCGGCTCAGCGTCGACGCGGCCTGGCGTTCGCGCCCCGAGTCCAGCTCTGACAGGCCACCAGATGCTTTGCACAGAGTCCCACGTCCCTTCTCTGGATTCTTGGCATCTTTCAGGCTGCCTCCTCCAGGGAGCCTTCCGTGGTTCTCCCTGGGATGAGGACCTCACCTCCTCTTCATCGCTCATTCCTGTTTGCACCCCCTTCCGAGCGCCTGTGTGCCCTCACCGCCTTCACAGAGTCGCCCCGCGGCCGGGCTGAGTGCTCTCAGCCTCACAGCCCTCAACGCCCCCGGAAGTGGGCACTGCTGCCCTCCCCACGTTACAGACGGGGACCTGGGACTTGGCAAGGGGAGCGGACTTGCTCCCGGCCACTCCCCAGCAGGTGGCAAAGTGAGATTTGAATCCGGGGCTCTGACCACAGGCCCTGGCGCAGACAGCTGGCGGCTGGCCCTGTGGTCTGCGGGGACCCCTCCTCCTGGCTCGGGGTCCTGGTTAACCTCAGGGCTTGAGGCATAACAAGCCCCTTGGACGTGCCGTTGGACCGGAGCCTGGGCGGGGCCGAGAGCATTTCTCCCCGGTGGAGGCCTGGCCCTGCTTAGTGCTACCTTTGATGTTCGAGGGCCGCGTGCAGACTGCTGTTTCCTGTGACCCACTTTCCTGTCAGAACCGCTCCCTCTCCAGCCTGGAAGCACTTTCTCCTCCCCCCCCCCCCCGCCCGTCCCTCCCTCCCTCCCCCCCCCGCCCCTTCCCGCAGGGGAAGACCTTCTGAGGGAGCGATGGGCTCACAGCCCCCCTGCGCCCGGAGCCCCCCTGCGCCCGGAGCCCCCCTGCACCCGGAGCCCCCCTGCGCCCGGAGTCCCCCTGCGCCCGGAGTCCCCCTGCACCCGGAGACCCCTGTGCCCAGTCCCCCTGCACCCAGAGCCCCCCTGCACCCGGAGTCCCCCTGCGCCCGGAGCCCCCCTGCACCCAGAGCCTCCCTGCACCCGGAGCCCCCCTGCGCCCGGAGCCCCCCTGCGCCCGGAGACCCCTGTGCCCGGAGCCCCCCTGCGCCCGGAGCCCCCCTGCGCCCCTGCGCCCGGAGCCCCCCTGCACCCGGAGCCCCCCTGCGCCCGGAGTCCCCCTGCGCCCGGAGCCCCCCTGCACCCGGAGCCCCCCTGCGCCCGGAGTCCCCCTGCGCCCGGAGCCCCCCTGCGCCCGGAGCCCCCCTGCGTGACCCTCTGCTCCTGTGAAACCAGGGTCTTTTGTTCTTCTCTGGCCTTGACCCAGAAGGACCCCCTGGCCTCTCTGTCCCCGTCAGTGACATCGGCCGGACGTGGGACCTGGGCGCCGGGTCCTCCGCCTGCACCCATTCCCCAGGCCACGCACACACCTTTGGATCCACGAGGACTTGGCGGGAGGCCGAGCGTCTCGCCATCCACGTGTCTCAGCTGCCATGAAGCGTGAACCCGGCTGCTCCTTGCGCAGCTGAGCGAAGGGTCTGGGGCCGGGGGGTCGGGACGCTGCGGACGGCGGGGCTGGCTCCAGGCCGAATGTTGTGGGGAGGGTCCCTGTTGTCTTTGAATGGCGGTAACATACGTGTAACGTAGAATCTACCGTCTTTGACCAAGTTTACGAGAACAGTTCCGTGGCGTGCGGTCCGTTCACCTGGTGCAGCCATCACCGCCGTCACCTCGAGGATTGTCACCCTCCCACGCGGACACGCTGGGCCGTGGCCCAGGCCCCCCTGCCCCGGGCCCTGCCCCGCTGCCTGCGCTCTGTCTGCCGGTGCCCGCTCCGGGCTCCTGTGGGCGCGCCCAGGTTTCCTTCTGGGCCGGCTTGTTGGGCTCAGTTAATACCCAGGGTTCCTCGGCGTTGGCGCGGTGCCAGCATCTGCTCCCTGTTGAGGGGTGGGTGATGTCCCGCGGTGTGGCCGGGCCACGTGTCTGTCCCTCCGCCATCAGTGGGCCCTCGGGCTCGGTCCACCTTTGCTCCTGTGACTCGCGCTGCCGTGAACGCGGGCGTGGGATGAAACCACCGTGCGCCAGGGCCTTCGCGGAGGTGAGAAACCGGGGTCCCACGGCCCCCTTCCCTGTGAGGGGCGGGGGGCGGCGGTCCCCAGAGCTGGGTCTGCGGCCGGGTCCCGCGAGCCCACTGTGCGCAGCTCCGGGCTCGTCCTGCCGCTCCGTCTCCCCGTCCTCCCAGGGCCCTGGCCTTGTGAGGAGCGGCTCCCGGGGTGAGTGGGACTGGCCGCTGGCGCCCCGGCCGGGGGATCAGCGGGCCCGCCTGTCCCGAAGCCGTCACGCCCGCCCCGCCCCCGGCCTCTCCATCACCTGTCACTCAGGTGCCCAGCGGGGCGGGCGAAGGCGGAGGTGACTGTATGGAAAGAGGCAGCAGGGTTTCCCCTCAAGCACGTTGGTCAGAGAGGGCCTGGCCCCCGGCACCGGCCACCGACGGAGAGGGCGGTGTTGTGGCCCGTGATCCCGGCTGTGGCCCCGCACTTCCCACCAGGGCCCACCCCGAACCGGTGCGTCTGATCTCGGGGCTGAGCCGGAGCCGGCCAGCAATGGGTCTGGGAGTCACAGGCATGGCCGGTGGAGGACACGGTGTGAGGGACACGGCGTGGGGGACACGTGTGAGGGACACAGCGTGGGGGACACGTGTGAGGGACACGGTGTGGGGGACATGGTGTGGGGGACACGGCGTGGGGGACACAGCGTGGAGGGGGGACACGGTGTGGGGGACACGGCATGGAGGGGGGACACGGTGTGGGGGACATGGTGTGGGGGACATGGTGTGGGGGACACAGTGTGTGAGGGACACGTGTGGGGGGCATGGAGTGGGGGACACGGCGTGGGGGACATGGCGTGGAGGGGGGACATGGTGTGGGGGACACGTGTGAGGGACACGGTGTGAGGGACACGTGTGAGGGACACGGCGTGGGGGACACGGCGTGGAGGGGGGACACGGTGTGGGGGACACGGTGTGGGGGACATGGTGTGGGGGACACAGTGTGTGGGGGACACGTGTGGGGGGCACGGCGTGGGGGGCACGGCGTGGGGGACACGGCGTGGGGGACACGGTGTGAAGGCGAGGCTGATAGTGCGGCTGCGCTCCCTGGCGTCTCTCTAGTGCGGGGGCGGGAGATCCTTTGTGCCCTCATGGGATCCATGCTGTACCCCTCACCACCCCCAGACCCTGCGGACCCTGCACCCCAACGCACACAACCTGTGTTCTCTGGACGGGAGGTGGAGGCCGACCCGGGCAGCACCTGTCACCCCCGTCAGGGTCTGTCCCCACGAACGCGGCCTGGACCGGGCCTCGCTGTGGATTCGGCACTCGCTCCCCGTGCGCGTGCGGGGAGGGGCCTGCCGTCTCGGCCACGAGGCTGTGACCACGCTTGTCCATCAGCAGCCTCGGGCAGACCACGGAGCCTCCAGAAGCTTCCGTGACTTCGTCACAGATTCCACGGAGCAGGGGCCGCGGCCCGGCGGCCCGGCGGCCCGGCGGGAGGGGGAGTGTTTGGCGGGGAGAGCTGCAGAACATATTCCTGCTTCGGATCGTTTTTCCTCAGACTTTTTCTGGGCGCCGAGCCACTTAGGAATGCTTGCTACGTGCCTGAGATCGGGGATTGTGTCCGCTTTGTTCCCCGGCCAGCACGGGGAGCCGGGCTCCGTGCGCGCTAACGGCGTCTCCTCTTCTGCCCGCAGTGAGCGACCTGCAGGAGGAAGGCAAGAATGCCATCAACTCGCCCATGTCGCCGGCCCTGGCGGACCTGCACCCCGAGGACACCCTGCTAGGTACCGTGGGCTCGCCGACCCCTCTGCGCACCGGCCCCTGCCGAGTGACGGCGGAGCCCCCGCGGCGTGCACCCAGTCCCGGGGGGCGGGGACGCCTGGTGTCACGGCCTCTTGTTCACACACGCACCGGGCGCCACGTGGGAGGCTGGCTCTGAGCACGAGGCCATTGGATACGGTGCGGGCGGGACAGGAGCGGCTCCGGCTGAAGATGCGGGTGTTATTGGGGTGTGGGCCGGGAGGCAGTAGGTAGGAGAGGACTGCGTGGAAGGACGGTGCCGGGTGAGCGGCCGGGCCGGCGGCGGGAGGCCGAGGGCGGCAGGGCGAGTGTAGCAGAGCCTTTCCCGTGGTTCCCGGGAAGGCGTGGGGAGGCGGGGTAGGCAGGGTGGGATGGGCTCACCGGGACACTTCGGGGGGGAGGGGGGGAGCTGTGCCGAGCTGTCTGCTGGGCCCCACGGTGACGGGAAGGGGTGTCGCTGGGCGTGTGGGAGCCCGTGCTGTGGGTGCCGGCTCCTGCTGGTCTGCGTGGGAAAGGCCCTCGCGGGCGGTGGTTGGCGTCGGGGATGAGCTGGCCCTGGGAGGGGCCCTCTCTCTTAGGTCGTCAGGCCCCAGAAGTGTAAGCATCAGAACATCAGACACACGCGTAACCGCCCCCCCCCCCACCGCCCCCCGTCTCTGCAGGCGGGCTGCCCGGCCTGGGCCTGCTGGTGGGACCTGCCAGGCGTCCCCAGCTCCTCGGGCCACGTCCTGGTCGGCACTGATGAGGGGGCGGCCTGCACACGGTCCCCTAAAGCGTGCTGTGGGACCCGCTCGGTCGGAAGGCAGTGGCGGAACATTCCGTCTGTTTCCAAAGCCTGGTTCAAAGGGAAGTCCCGGCGGACGCCTCCGCTGTGGTTTCCGCAACAGGGCGGCCAGCGAGGGCTCCGGGCAAGGCCAGCGCACGTTGGCGGCCGCCCCAGGCCAAGGGCTGGCCCAGCTCCCGGGCCCGCGGGTCTGCGCGGCTCCTCCCTCCTCCTGGCAGAGGGTGGCTCCTTGTGGCCCCGCTGCTCAGGGTCTCGGGGCTGCTGTCCGGCGGGTGCCCCTGGGGGACTGTCCGAGGGGGCGTGGGGTCAGCCTCTCCGCCTTGGCACCACGCCAGCCGGCACTGGATAAGCCCTTGGCGTGGGGTCGTCCTGGGTCAGCATCCCTGGCCTCTACCCACCAGATGCCAGCAGCATCCCTGCCCCTCCCGCTGGGACAAACGGAAGTGTCTCCAGACATTGCTGCCCGGGGCGGGGACACGGCCAGTCCTGGCTGAGAACCTGCTCAGACCAGCAGGGTAGGGAGTAGCGTCGCCTTAGACGTGGGCCGGGCTGTTGTCTAGTCGATGATGCCTCGAGCCTGCCTGTCCCCGGGCCCTGACCCTCCTCGTCTCGCCATGTTTCTTTTTTTTAATATATGTTCATTGATTTCAGAGAGGAAGGGAGAGGGAGAGAGAGATAGAAACATCAATGATGAGAGAATCCTGGATCAGCTGCCTCCTGCACGCTCCCCACTGGGGATGGAGCCCGCAATCCGGGCATGTGCCCTGACCGGGGATCGAACCGTGACCTCCTGGTTCACAGGTCGACGCTCCACCCCTGAGCCACGCGGGCCGGGCCTCTCCCCGTCTCTCTAACTAGCTGCTCTGCTCTCCAGTTCACTCCCCAAGGTTCCAGGCCCCTGAGCTCAGACAGCGCCGGAGCTGAGCTCTGACGGCGAAGGCGTGTGGGTGGGGGAGGGCGCAGACAGGAGGAGCAGTGCCAGGGCCCGGTGGCCGGCGGCCGTGAGGCTTGCTGAGGAGCGAGGGAGGCGGAAGGGCTGGGGAGGAGGCTGCGAGGGCCTCGGAGGCCGCGGCGGGGGCTAGCCTTCATCCCGGGAGCGTGGGAGGCGGCGCGGGCCTGAGCCGGGACATCACGGGGCGCGCGTGGTGCCCTGTTGTCCATGGAGCGAGGCCGGAACACGGCGGGAAAGGTGAAACGGTGGGGAAAGAAGCAGAACAAGGACGAGCACGTTTTGCGTGAAGCGTCCTCCTCTTTGCTTCTCCTTTGCTGTTTCTGATGCCGTTTGTTCGCTCCGTGCTATCGCGCGCCGTGGCGAGCCTGCCCAGTGCACGTGGCAGTTTACTAGCGTGGCTTTTCCCACGGATCCCGTTCAGGCCTGTGTGCGTGGCTGCCTCGCCAGGGCCTCTCGGGAAAGATGGGAGGCAGAGAGGGGTGAGGGTGCGGGATGATGGGAGAGGCGAGGCTGGAGGACTCCCCGCCTTCCGGGAGGCAGTTCCTGCGGTGGCCACCGCCCCGGGCTGGCACTTGCTGTGCGGCAGTGTGGCGCGTGCTCACTGAGAACACGGGGTTCTCTACGCTCAGCCATCTCCCCAGTCTGTGCTGGGAAGTCAGCTGTCCCTGCCCCTGCTCCTGCCCCTAACCCTGCCCCTGCCCCTGCCCCTAACCCTGCCCCTGTCCCTGCCCCTGCCCCTGCCCCTGCCCTTTGTCCCGGCAGAGGAGAATGAGGAGCGCACGATGATCGATCCCACCTCCAAGGATGACCCCAAGTTCAAGGAGCTGGTCAAGGTGAGGAGGGAAAGGAGCAAACCTGTGGGCTGGGGAGGGGCTTGATGCTGCGCTCATGAGGCTGGGAGGTGAGGAGGCCGAATGGAGGAAGGGGTCAAGGTCAAGGTCACAGCGTGGACACCCCCCAGTGCCCCCTTCACTGCTGCCTTTCCTTTAAAAACATTTTTTTGGTTAATCCTCACCCGAGGGTATTTTTCCATTGATTGTTAGAGAGAGTGGAAGGGAGGGGGAGAGACAGAGAGAAAACCATCGACGTGAGAGGGACACATCGATTGGTTGCCTCCCACACATGCCCCGACTGGGTCTGGGGATCGAGCCTGCAACCGAGGGACGTGCCCTTGACTGGAACTGAACCCATGACCCTTCATTCCTCAGGCCGATGCTCTAACCACTGAGCAAACCATCCAGGGCTCACGGGGGCCTTTGAAATGCTGGCTTACATGTTGTGCTGGGCAGAGGAGCGGCTGGAGGGAGGTGCCGCCGCCGCCCCGGGCGTGGAGGGGTTCAGGGGCAGCGCCGGGAGTGGGAGTGTGACCCCTGGCTGCGCCCGCTCCGCACCCGTCTGATGCGAGTCTCTGATCTGGGCGGAGGGTCAGTTTTGCAGCATCTGGGAGTGCGGACGCCAGCTAGACAGGGAGACGGCGCCTGAGGGCCAGGGACGCGAGGCGGAAGCTTTCTCTCCGCAGCGTGGCTTCCAAGCCGCAGCTTCGCCACGGGACATTATTCACGGCGTGGGGCGTGGGGCGTGGCACGCGTGGGTGCAGGTGCGACAGGGGATCCGGACCAGGGAGCGCTTCCGAAGGTGATGGGCGAGCGGAGGCTCCGCCCCGCCCGCGGCAGCAGCGCCAGCTCCAGCGCCGGCAGCCGCAGCCACTCCCGGGCTAGGCCCTGTGTATGGCCACGTGTCACGGACAGAAAAGTTCTCTTTGAAGCGCGTTTTATAAGTTTCTCCCCCACCCGCTGCTGTGGGCCCGCAGCCTTTCAGAACAGATTGAAAATGTCAGTGTTAGGGCCCGCCCACCAATGTGGACTCCTAGTTCATTTTATTAAGGCTTTTCCCCCTGAGAACCGGTTATGCTGCTCAAACGGAGTGTCGGTGAGGACGGCAGGGGAGGGTCGGGCAGTGATGGGGGAGGGGGCACCGGGCGTGTCAGGGGTCTCGGAGAGCAGAGCCAGGGACGTGGGCTTCCCATCTCCTTCCCAGGTTGTCGCACACGCCTCGCCCTGGCTGCTAAGCTTCTCCTTCCTCCTCTGTCCCCGGGAAGAGCGGCAGCCGCGTGAAACGCCCCTCTGGGCGGATGCGGCGCTGTCAGCGCGTGGGAGACGCTGGGAGGCGTTCTGGCGCCGCTCGGCCCGGCCCGCGCCCTCCGAGGATTCGGCAGCCCCGAGCAGTTTGGCCGTGATTAAAACATAACTGTCATCGCTGCGGGGAGACAGGCTGCAGTCCCGGTGATCATTCGGGAGGAACTAAGGGGAAAGTGATTTTTTATTCTGGTTTAAGCAAGCTCGTAAAACTCGCGTGCCCAGAGCACGGCGCCAAGGGTGATGCTAAGATACGTCCTAGCCACGCGCCTGCAGGTCCGAGGCTCCCAAATGAGGACGCCCCAAAGGAAAAGGCCTGTGAAGCGGGGGATGCGGACGGTGAGCCGGGAGGCACCGGGCGGCAGGCAGACCCGCGGCCATTGTGCTCGCTCCCCGGAGCGGGGCGACCCGGCCTGCTGGGCGGAGCTGGTTTCCTCCTGGTCTGGCTGTGGTTTGTGTTTGGCCTTTGACTGGGTTCGAGATCCAGACGGAATTTGGGGAGCTTTCGCTTCCTCTCGGCGGAAGAGGCATCTGCCCGCGTCTCCCTGTAGGACTGCGCCCCGGGCAAGGCCGCCGCTGGGGCCCCCAGACCCTCCCAGGTCTGCAGGCAGCTCTGCAGTTGGTTCGGGCACCTTCCTGGGTCTGTCCCACGTCCAGCCCCTGGGGAGGTGGCGTCCAGCTGACCCGGCGCCGGCTGAGGTGTGTGTCCAGCGTCTACACTGCACCGGCCTCGCTTCCCCCCTCATGTCCGTCCCGACCTGAAAGCTGTGTGTGTCTCTAACGTCTGATTGGAACGTGAGGAGCCCAAGGACACAGCCCCCGGCTTTTCTTTTCCAGGGCCTGGCACAGAGTAGGTGCTCAGTAAGTTAATTAATTCGCTAGCTCAGTATCTGAGCATGGAGCTCCAGCGCCAAGCAGTGAGCACTGGGTGCTGGGGACAGAGCCACAAACAAGACGGCCTTAGTCCCTGCCCTCAGAGAACTTCCAGTCCCACAGGGGAGATCATTATAAGCAACACTAGAGGCCCGATGCACGAAGATTCAGGCAAGAATGGGCCTTCCTTCCCCTGGCTGCCGGCACCGCCTTCTCTCCAGCCGGAGCCACCTTTTCGCTCCAGCCGGGAGCCGCCTTTCCGCCTTCCCACGCTGCCCAGAGGCCCAGAGCGGCTGGGGCAGTGCGGAATGCCTGCATCCTGCCCCGCCCCCAGCCGCTCAGCACCTGCATATGCAAATTAACCCGCCATCTTTGTTGGGTTAATTGGCATACTCACTCCTGATTGGATGGTGGATGCCGCGAAGGTACGGTCGATTTGCATCTTACTCTTTTATTAGTGTAGATGCGTGTAGATGTGTGCTGGCATTGCCTGTGCGAGCAGGATCAGGGGAAAAGGCGCTGGGATGTGCTGGGAGCCGGGGGGTGGGGCTGTGGCCTGGGTGGGGCGGGTGGTCAGGGAATGAAACAGAAGCTTGTGACCTGAAGGATGAGTGGACGCCGGCCAGGCAGTGAGGGAGGGGATGTTCAGGGTGGAGGAATAGCACGTGCAAAGGCCCGGGGCAGGGGAGAGCTGGGACGGGAAGACTGCCGGCGAGAGGGTGCTCCGTGAGGGCTGTGGCCCAGGGAGGGGGTTCGCACAAGGCGGTGGGGGAGGGGTGGTGAGAAGGGGGCCCAGCTGAGAAGTGGGCAGAAGTGGGGTCAGGGTGGAGCCCAGGCTCCTGGAACTCGTGGGCGGTGTCTGCTTCCTCTCGGAGAAGGAGCAGGGTTGGGGGTGATGAGTTCCGTGAGAGGCGCTCCTGGGACTCCGAGCAGAAGGCAGGTGCAGGGCGGGGCGGGGTTTCCGGGACGCGGGCAGCGCTGGAAGTGGTGGGAGGCGTGCGCTGGCCTCGGGAGAGAGTGGGCAGTGAGAAGAGGATCCGCCCAGGGCGAGGCCTCAGGAACACGCTCTTTAAAGGTCAGGAGGAGCCGGGGTGACCAGGAGGCCCCCCAAGGAAACCGGAAGGGTGGTCAGAGACCTGGCTCCGTCCCCACGCCCACACTGCCTGGCCCTGGGGGGGAGGGGGAGAGGAGGGGCCGAGCAGGGGACCTCTGACCTCGGCAGGGCCTTCGCAGAACCAGAATGCCCGGGGCTGCTCACCTGAGCCTTCCTCCAAACCACCTTCCGTTTGTTTTTGCTTCCGTCCCTCACGGGATGTGTCCGATGTGATAGCGTGGAGTCCGGGGGAAGTGGAACACACCTCACAGGAATGAGCTCTGTGGCCAGTTCTGCAGGCTGCATGTTTCAAAGTGACGGAGAACACGCTATTCCAGATTCACGCCCTTTCGTTTGTCTCAGAGCCGCCATAAACTCCCACTTCCCGGAGGTGCTGGGCACCCATCAGGTAGTTTTGTTTGCTTCCCTCGCACAGAAAACCACGGGGTGGCTGCCTGTTTTTGATGGAGCCTGTGCAGGTGTCCATCTTACCCACTGTATTTTGTGGAGAAGTGCCGTTAGCAGCGTCGGCCACGCCGCATCGGAGTCCTCGCTCTGCAGACCGCCCCGCAGTCCAGCGGTCTCTGTGGGCGATGGCCACCATCACTCCCTGGGAAACGCTGCTGAGAGAAAGCGTAAGAGGAAGGCTGCCCAGCCGAAACCGGTTTGGCTCAGTGGATAGAGCGTCGGCCTGCGGACTGAAGGGTCCCAGGTTCGATTCCGGTCAAGGGCATGTACCTTGGTTGCGGGCACATCCCCAGTGGGGGTGTGCAGGAGGCAGCTGATCGATGTTTCTCTCTCATCGATGTTTCTAACTCTCTATCCCTCTCTCTTCCTCTCTGTGAAAAATCAAAAAAATATATTTTTAAAAATATATTTAAAAAAAAAAGAGAGAGAGAGAGGCTGCCTGGAGGGATGAGCGGGCGCACCCCACCTTCAGAGCAGCACTATCCACACGGCCGCAAAGTGGGACCCCCCACGGAGGGGCGGGCGGTCAGATGCGTGTGTTTACAGTCTGGAATGCCATGCGCCCACAGGAGGACGGAGTACAGACCCGGCTGTGCGGGGATGACGGGCCCGGCCGGCGTGGCTCAGGGCTGAGCTCCGACCCATGAACAGGAAGGCCGCCCGCGATTCCAGTCAGGGCACGTGCCCGGGTTGTGGGCTCGATCCCCGTGTGGGGCGCGCAGGAGGCAGCCGATCAACGACTCTCTCCTCATTGACGTTTCTCTCTCTCTCTCCCTCTCCCTTCCTCTCTCTCTGAAGTCAATAAAAACAATGACACAAAACAAACAAAAAGACACATCACGCTACATGAAAGAACCCAGACATAGAAGGGCATGTGTCATGTGATTCCGTTCGGATGAAACGTCCAGAACAGGCACATCTGTGCCCAGGGAAGATGGCTCGGTGGTGGGGAGAAACGGGACGGGGGGCTGGGGAGTGACGATTGATAGGTACGGGGTTTCTTTTCGGGGCGACGAGGATGCCCTTCGGTGGTCACGCGGCGTTGGCATGGCGGTGTGGGTGCGCTGGAAACGCCGGCTCGCTCACTGTACGAGCAGCGCGGTGTGGGGTGTGACTGTCCTTAAAGCTGCCAGAAAGAGCAGGAGCTCAGAGCTTGGGGAGCCTTTGGGGTCCCCGTCTCTGCAGCTTTGGGGTCGGGCTCCGGGTCGTCGGGACTGTCCGGTGCGTATCTGACGTGGACTGCCTGGGGCACGCGGGCAGCGCTGCCAACAGCGACTCATTCGACCCCCAGCTGGCGCCATGGTGAGCAGGTGCCATCCCCCCTTTGGCTGAGAGTCCCCCCTCCCCGAGTCCCCACCAGGAGGAGGCCCGTCTAGGGGGCTCTCGTGAGTTCCCTCAGCAGGGGGGCCCTGGAAGCCCGGGGCGGTCAGCCCCTCCGGCCCCACCCCCAGGCCCCTGTGCCGAGGGCATCCTGATGTCCGGCAGCTCGTGTCTCCTGCGGCAGCTCTGACCACTGCCCTGTTCCGGGGCGCTGCTGAGCGTGGGGGAGGGGGGGCGCTGCTGAGCGTGGGGGAGGGGGGCGCTGCTGAGCGTCGGGGGGGGGCACCGCTGAGCGTGGTCCCTGGGGGTGCCGCTGAGCGTGGTCCCTGGGGGTGCCGCTGAGCGTGGTCCCTGGGGGTGCCGCTGAGCGTGGTCGGGGTGGGGGTGCCACCCAGTGTGGTCTGGGGCGCTGCTGAGCTGGCCTCACGCCCCAGGTTCTCATCGACTGGATCAACGAGGTGCTGGTGGAGGACAGGATCATCGTGAAGCAGCTGGAGGAGGACCTGTTCGACGGGCAGGTGCTGCAGAAGCTCCTGGGTGAGTCCCGGGGCGGCTCCCCGCCCCTCCCCCGCTCCCCGCAAAGGGCCCAGCACGGCGACCCAGGCTGGGCCGCTCGGTTCTCTCCGCGGCGGCATCGGTCACACGTCCTGAGAGCGGACTTGGGGCTCGGCCCTGAGCCCACAGCTCCCGGGTGGCATCCGGGGCCCTGGGCTCCAGGTCACGTGTGTCCTCCCGTGGGCGTCCCACCTGAGCTCCCAGCCACGGGCTGCGGCGGGTCACCCACAGCTTCCAGAGCCGTCGGCAGCTGCTGTGCGCTGGGTGCACACAGCCAGGGGAGCAGAGACACGGGGGGGGGGCGGAGGGGGGGGGGCGCTCGGGGACAGCGCCTGGCGCACAGTAGGTGCTCAGTCACCGTGTGGTGAGTGGCGAGTGAGTGAATGAACCGAGCCTGTGGGCGTTTATGATTGGGGGACCTCAGGGACACCAGGTCTGTGTGTTCTCCTAATCGGGGGAGGGGAGGTCCCGGGAGAGAATGGGGGTGTCCCAGGCGCCTCCAGTGAAAATGCCTCAAAGGGAACTTTGCCGTGGGGACCAGCCTTTATGAGGACGCGGCTCGACTTAGAATAAACAAGGAGGGAAACGGGGCTCCTTCGGCCTCGCCCCGCGCAGGTGTGGGTCAGCCGGCGCCTGCGGCCCCTCCGGCGGGCAAGGCGGGCGCCCAGGCCGCGGGGGGCCGTGGTCTCATAGCTGCCTCGAGCGGAGGGGGCAGGTCTTGTCGGGCTCCTCGGACTGCCCCCTGCTCCCTGGGAGACGGGATGGTCGCAGGGACCTGGAGTCCTGACTGTGGGTCCAAAGGTGCGGAACGCGAGTGGGGCCGCGGCCTGTCCGGCCCTTATCTCCGCCCCGACGTCCTCTGCCGCCCGGAAGTCCTGGCCCAGCCTCTGCAGCTCCGTCCTCCCTGCAGGCGGCTCCCTGCCTGCCCTTGCGCCTTGAAGCATTTGTCCATTTTATGTGCAAAGAATGTCCCCAAGGGGACGGCACGGCTTTGCCCTCGCACCCCGGCCCCTCTCCGTCCCGGAGCAGCGGTCTCAGGAGCCGGGGTTCTGTGGTCACCGCCCCCCCAGCCCCTCTCCGTCCGGAGCAGCGGTCTCAGGAGCCGGGGTTCTGTGGTCACCGTCCCCCAGCCCCGCTGTGGCAGGCGACGGGCTCCAACTCGGACCCAGACCCGTGGGGAGAGGACCTCCTCTGAGCCACTGAGCAGGCGCCGGCCCTGCGGCTCTGCCTGACACTCTGCCCTCTGCTCCGGCCTCGCTGTAGAGACGCTGGCGGGCTGCAAGCTGAACGTGGCCGAGGTGACGCAGTCGGAGATCGGGCAGAAGCAGAAGCTGCAGACGGTGCTGGAGGCCGTGCAGGAGCTGCTGCGGCCCCACGGCTGGGCGCTGCCCTGGACGGTGGACGGTGAGCGCTGCGGGGGGAGGGGCGTCTGCAGGGGGAGGGGCGTCTGCAGGGGGAGGGGTGTCTGCAGGGGGAGGGGCGTCTGCAGGGGGTGGGGTGTCTGCAGGGGGAGGGGCGTCTGCAGGGGGAGGGGCGTCTGCAGGGGGAGGGGCGTCTGCAGGGGGTGGGGCGTCTGCAGGGGGTGGGGCGTCTGCAGGGGGAGGGGCGTCTGCAGGGGGAGGGGCGTCTGCAGGGGGAGGGGCGTCTGCAGGGGGTGGGGCGTCTGCAGGGGGTGGGGCGTCTGCAGGGGGAGGGGCGTCTGCAGGGGGTGGGGCGTCTGCAGGGGGAGGGACGTCTGCAGGGGATGGGGCGTCTGCAGGGGGAGGGGCGTCTGCAGGGGGTGGGGCATCGTAGGGGGTGGGGCGTCTGTAGGGGGTGGGGTGTCTGCAGGGGGTGGGGTGTCTGCAGGGGGAGGGGCGTCTGCAGGGGGAGGGGCGTCTGCAGGGGGAGGGGCGTCTGCAGGGGGTGGGGCGTCTGTAGGGGGTGGGGCGTCTGTAGGGGGTGGGGCGTCTGCAGGGGGTGGGGCGTCTGCAGGGGGTGGGGCGTCTGCAGGGGGAGGGGCGTCTGCAGGGGGTGGGGCGTCTGTAGGGGGTGGGGCGTCTGTAGGGGGTGGGGCGTCTGCAGGGGGAGGGGCGTCTGCAGGGGGAGGGGCGTCTGCAGGGGGAGGGGCGTCTGCAGGGGGTGGGGCGTCTGCAGGGGGTGGGGCGTCTGCAGGGGGAGGGGCGTCTGCAGGGGGTGGGGCGTCTGCAGGGGGAGGGACGTCTGCAGGGGATGGGGCGTCTGCAGGGGGAGGGGCGTCTGCAGGGGGTGGGGCATCGTAGGGGGTGGGGCGTCTGTAGGGGGTGGGGTGTCTGCAGGGGGTGGGGTGTCTGCAGGGGGAGGGGCGTCTGCAGGGGGAGGGGCGTCTGCAGGGGGAGGGGCGTCTGCAGGGGGTGGGGCGTCTGTAGGGGGTGGGGCGTCTGTAGGGGGTGGGGCGTCTGCAGGGGGTGGGGCATCTGCAGGGGGCGGGGCGTCTGCAGGGGGAGGGGTGTCTGCAGGGGGAGGGGCATCTGCAGGGGGAGGGGCGTCTGCAGGGGGAGGGGCGTCTGCAGGGGGAGGGGCGTCTGCAGGGGGCGGGGCGTCTGCAGGGGGAGGGGCGTCTGCAGGGGGGGGGGCGTCTGCAGGGGGAGGGGCGTCTGCAGGGGGTGGGCGTCTGCAGGGGGAGGGGTGTCTGCAGGGGGCGGGGCATCTGCAGGGGGAGGGGCGTCTGCAGGGGGAGGGCGTCTGCAGGGGATGGGGTGTCTGCAGGGGGTGGGGCGTCTGCAGGGGGAGGGGCGTCTGCAGGGGGAGGGGCGTCTGCAGGGGGAGGGGCGTCTGCAGGGGGTGGTGTGTCTGCAGGGGGTGGGGCATCTGCAGGGGGCGGGGCGTCTGCAGGGGGAGGGATGTCTGCAGGGGAGGAGCGTCTGCAGGGGGAGGGGCGTCTGCAGGGGGTGGGGTGTCTGCAGGGGGTGGGGTGTCTGCAGGGGGTGGGGCGTCTGCAGGGGTGGGGCGTCTGCAGGGGGCGGGGCGTCTGCAGGGGGAGGGGCGTCTGCAGGGGGAGGGGCATCTGCAGGGGGTGGGGCGTCTGCAGGGGGTGGGGTGTCTGCAGGGGGTGGGGTGTCTGCAGGGGGTGGGGCGTCTGCAGGGGGAGGGGCGTCTGCAGGGGGTAGGGCGTCTGCAGGGGAGGGGCGTCTGCAGGAGGAGGGGCGTCTGCAGGGGGTGGGGCGTCTGCAGGGGGAGGGGCGTCTGCAGGGGGAGGGGCGTCTGCAGGGGGAGGGTCGTCTGCAGGGGGAGGGGCGTCTGCAGGGGGAGGGGCGTCTGCAGGGGGTAGGGTGACTGCAGGGGGAGGGGCGTCTGCAGGGGGAGGGGCGTCTGCAGGGGGTGGGGCGTCTGCAGGGGGAGGGGCGTCTGCAGGGGGAGGGGCGTCTGCAGGGGGCGGGGCGTCTGCAGGGGGTGGGGTGTCTGCAGGGGGAGGGGCGTCTGCAGGGGGAGGGGCGTCTGCAGGGGGAGGGGCGTCTGCAGGGGGAGGGGCGTCTGCAGGGGGAGGGGCGTCTGCAGGGGGAGGCGAGGCATCGCTGTCAGTCATGGAGTCTTGCCTTACAATGAAACACCGGTTCACACTCCTGCTCGGGCCAGGGGGCCGGGAGAGGAGGAAGCCAGCATCTCCACACCCAGGAGCTCAGGCACAAGGGACTCAGTCACCCCCCCATTCTGTCCCCCTCCCCCCTGAACTTCAGCGTAGCGTGGGGTTGTCTCTGGTGGGGACATCAGGGAGACCTCAGAGGAAGGACGGTGTCAGAGCAGCAGGAGCACAGCTGTTCTCGTCCGTAGCTGCTTCTGAATCCTGCTAACGACGGCGCAGGTGTCCGGGCAGGTTCCTTCTCGAACCCGGCCCACCGCACTAATGGCCGAGGCCGAGCCCCTCTGCCAGGGGCTGGACCTTCTTGGGACGCTGGGCGGTGGACAGAGAAGCCATGAGACGTGGGTATAAATATGAGTCTTTATCATAGGAGCCCGTAGCCATAAGCCATCAGACAAGACAGTTCTTCACAGCAAAGTCCCATACGGGCAGCCGCACGCCGGCTGATAAACGCATACATCTCTCCCACAAGCAGCCGCGGCCGCTGCCCACAGCTGTTATCTACGGAGCCGCACGCTGCCCCCGGACCTGCCCCCTCCCTCGGAGCTGCAGCCTCAGTGGCTCTCCGGCCTCGCTCACCTCTCCCAGCCTTTCCCCAGCACGCTGGCTGGTGAGCGGATGATACCGTCTGTACTAATAATAGAGGAATATGCACATTGTCCGGGACGCCGTCACGTAACGACCGTTCAGCAGGCTGCGTCCCCGCCCCCTGCTCAGGCCGCTGCGAGGCCCGGGGTCGGTAGGATAGGATGCGATAGGAGGGGATGAGAAAGGAGAGGGAGAGGAAGGCAGGCCTGCATGCAGACAGCCCGCGAGGAGAAACAGAAATACAGAAAGGGAACAAGACAAGGACGCAGGAACCAAAAAGGGGAAACACGGGGCTGCACACGGGAGGGGTGGTGATGGCGGGGGGGGGGGGGGGGAGCAGCTGCGCCTGGCGAGGGGCAGGGCTCAGGCGGTGTGGAGCGGGGAGCCCCACCCAGACGTGGGAGGAGGGCGATGGCCCCTGGTGCGGGCCATTGGGATGGAGGGGTGGACAGTCTGAGGCCTTCCGGGCAGAAGTGCATGCAGCTCCCAGGCTGCACGGGCCTCGGCCACCCTCCCTGGGCCGGGCGCCCCACGCTGGGAGGGGAGGCTCAGCTTAGCTGGGGCGGAGTCGGACACTAAGGAGGGGACCGCCTTCGTCCCCCAGGGCTGGACCCCAAAGACACTGGCCAGGGTTAGGTTGGTGGCGCATTAAGTGTACGTTGTTGACTAGAAGTTGGGGCGTCCCGGGCAGGGAATGGGAGGAGGATGGTGGCAGGGAGGCTGGGGAAGGGGGGGCAGCGAAGGCCTGGCCGGGGCTGGGCCCTGGGCTGGGGGTTAACACCCCCCAAATGGAAGCTTTAATATCAAAGTGCGCTCAGGCGGGGCTGAAGCAGGTCCCAGAGAGGAAAGGAAAGGGGGAGGTTTTAAAGAGAAACCAGTGAACATGGCGGGGAGGGGGGGGGGGTAATAATAGGGAAGGAGGGAGGGAGGCAGGGTCAGGCTCACAAGGGAAAGGCGGGTGGGGGGAGGAGGGAGGAGTAAGCAGGAGACAGACACGGGGAATGAAGAGAGAGAAGGGAGGAGGGAGGTTCAAAGGGAGGGAGGGAAAGAGAGCCGGACAGAGAAGGATGCTGAAATGGGGTGAGGCCAGGAAAACAGTTAAATAAAAAGAAGAAACAGGATGTGAGCGTGAGGGGAGTTTAAAAGGAGGAGCTCGTAAGAAAATTAAGTACAGGGTGATTTTTTAAAATGTAGTCGGATGTCCCCTGAGGGCTCCCGGACTGTGAAAGAGCGCCGGCTTGGCTGAGCACCCCCTCCCGTGCACGAATTTCGTGCGCTGGGCCTCTAGTTGAGACCAAAGAGGCTTCTTTCCAAGTAGTGACCTTGCTGTGCACCTGCGGGCCGTCCTTGGACATTCTGATTAAGGTTCCCTGCTCAGAGTGGCCTTGGCCGCCCGGCGTACTCTCAGCAAGGCTGCACGCTCTAATTAGCCGTGGCTATCGGCGACTCTGGCATGGCTCCCACAGACGGGAGTTCAGGTTATAAGACAGAAGCCGTGGGGAGGGGGGAGTTGAGGGGTCTTGCAGGGGACCCAGCCCCAGATACCAAAGGTGCCCACGCCAGGAGACCTCACTCTGACCCCCAGAGCAGGTCCCCAGGGGGGTCACGCCAGCCCAGGCTGAGTCTCAGAGCGTGCTGGCATCAGGAATAGGCGACCTCACAGGGCCTCGAGCCGAGATGGAGATGGGAGAGGTGAAGAAGCAGACCAAGGGGCCGGATGTTCTTGTCCTGGCTTTCTGCCCTGCCCCCCCCCCCCCCCCCCGCCCTCCAGGCCAGGGCAGGGCAGTGTGGGTGTGGCCTGGGGCTCTCCCTGGGGCTGCGGTGAGCTTTGTCCCAGGTGTCTTGGCATTGAGACCTTGGACAGAGCCCAGCTGACCTGGTGGGTGGGGCACTGAGTGCCTGGCACACTGTGAGGCCCTGTGCAGAGGGGTGCCAGTGGCCGCACCCGCTTCCCACACTGGAGAGGAGCCAGTGGGGCTGACGAGGGCATGGGGACCTGGCGGGCGGGAGTCTCGTCTTCCGTCCCCCGAGTGGCATCGCCCTGAATCGCCGGCCTGGTGGAGACGGCTGCTGGCAGAGAGAGCAGTGCCCGTCAGGGTGGCAGGGTGGCTGTCCTCACGGTCTTCCCATCTCCTGTGCCCATTTCCCTCTCTTGCCAGTTCATCGCATCACCACAGCTCTCTCCCTTGAAGAACCTGGCTTTGCATTTAGAACTCCCGAAGCACCAGGCTTTTCAAAGCCGTTACGCAACTCACCTTAGGCCGAGAGGAGAGAAAGCAATGAGGAGCCAGAGCGAGGCTCCCGTGGGCCGCTCCTCGCCCTCCGTTCCCCCGCGGCCTGCGGGTTTTCCGTGGATTTTCCCTGAGGTCCCGTTTCTGCTGCCTCTCGGACACGGGCTTGGGTCCCTATAGAACCATCTAAAGCGGCTCCTCTCCCCCCCCCGCCCCCCAGCCATTCACGGGAAGAACCTGGTCGCCATCCTGCACCTGCTCGTGTCGCTGGCCACGCACTTCCGGGCGCCGATCCGCCTCCCCGAGCACGTCTCCGTGCAGGTGGTGGTTGTGCGGGTGAGTATCGCGGGCGCCCCCCCCCCCCACCCCCCCACCCCCTCCACCCCCAAGAGGCTACGGTCTGTTTCTCCCTCTTGACAACACGTACGCCCGCCCGGCGGCTGCGAGAGCAGCGATGGGAGCAGGCGCAATGGCCCCGATTCAGGAGGCCGAGCCGGGGGCCTGGAGGGCTGCGGTTCGTTCCCGCGTCTTTAAGAGTGTTCATTGCTCTGAGCCGAGGCGGGGAGGCCACCTCTCGGAGAGGCTTATTGCTCGCTGGAGAGGGATGGGGCGGCGGGGGCACCAGGTCCCAGTGACAGCCGGGCGCTCCCTCCTGCGCTGGGGCCGCCCCCGCCGCCCCCTCGGGTCCTGTCGCTGCTTCCCCGGGGGAATCGTCCCGGGAGCCGGGCCTTCTGAGGAGGCACTGCCTCTCCCGCCGGGTCCTGCAGGCTCCGGGCCTGGTGTTGGCCGTTTTGTCCGGGTCGAGGCTCCAAGCACCTACTGTGTGCCTGGTCCTTCCCACACGCTGGCGTCCGGCAGGAGCAGCCGCCTCTGCCAATGTTGAGGTGACACTCAGAACCGGATGTCTTGAGTATTATTTTATTTTTATTATTTTTTAATCCTCAGCGGAGGATATTTTGAGGATCTTTTTTTCCATTGATTTTTAGAGAGAGTGGAAGGGAGGAAGAGAGACAGAGAGAGAGAGCAGAGCGGGGAGAGACATGAACCGGTTGCCTCCCACGTGCACCCCAACAGGGGCGGGGATTGAACTTGCAACCCAGGCATGTACCCCTGACCGGGAATCGAACCTGTGACCCTCACGTCCACCGGCTGGTGCTCTAACCACTGAGCAGCCGGCCAGGGCTGAGTATTTCATTGAGGTGCCCAGCTCCACGCTCCCCTCTGGTTTGTGAACGTACAGGCCCCGCGGTGTCTGTCTGCGAGGCTCTGGCTGACCCTGTGTCTCCCCAAACCGTGACCCCTCCCTTAGCCGGGGGCTTGGCCCTGACCTGATAGGTGAGAATGCCCTGCTCTTAAAAAGAGAAAATTGAACAAAATTTATGGATTGATTTGAGAGGGGTGGGGCATTGACACAGAGAGAGAGAGAGGGAGAGAGAGAGAGAGAGAGGAAGAGGGAGAGAGGGAGAGAGGGAGAGAGGGAGAGAGAAAAGAGAGAGAGAGGGAAGGAGAGAGAGAGAGGGGCATCGACTGGTTGTTCCGCTCATTCATTGGTTGACTCGTATGTGCCTGACCCAGGATGGAACCCACAACCTTGGCGACGATCCAACCGACCGAGCCTCTGGCCAGGGCTGAGTGCCTTCTCTGGCGTCGGGGGGCGGGGGTGGGGTCGCCTGCCATGGCCCCTTTTGCTTCCCGAGGAGGAATGAGTGTGGTGGCAGTGGTGACGGGGACAGGACCATCCTGCTGCCACGGTCTTGGCCACGTCGTCTTGGCCGCCGGGAAAGGCCTCCTGAGGACACGCGGGAACACGGTTCCCAGACCCACACACGTCAGATGCGGAGTGCAGGAACGGGGGTATTTCCTTTCGGGATGCATTGGTAATTGGGGTATTTCCATGCAGCCAGTAATTGGGGTATTTCCTTTCAGGCCTGCACTTGCAAGGAACTCGTTGGGGTTTGCGGAAAGTTGCCTGACCCGGGCAAGCACTCGCTGGCGTCCTCCGCGCCCAGGGTTAGGGCAGGATGCCCGGGGCCGCGGCCAAAGTCGGGGCGGGGCGGGGCGGTCCCGGGAGCTGCTGGCCACAGGCCTCAGCCCGATGCCCAGAGCTCAGAGCTGCCCCCCACCTTCCGGAGGCCCCTGCCTGTCCCTCCTCGCCCCGCTGTGTGGGCTGAGGTGGGAGAGGCGGGTCGGCCGTCGGTGGAGGAAGGATGAGGCCAGGCTTACCCCCACCCAGCAGCGTGGGGGAGGGGGGGCGTCACGGATGCCCGGAGCTGCAGTGGTTCCCCATGGAATCGCGGCCACACTGCCCACCTGGAAAATACTCGGCTTCGTGTGTCCATACTCCGTCCCGGCCGGCACCCGGTACCTGCCTCTCGTGCATTTGATGAGAAAGTGAATCGGTGTTTGAGTCCCCAGGGGCTCTCCCCAGAGGAGGCAGGGTGGGGCCGTGAGAGAGCCGTCAGCCCCGCGGGGGGCGTCGTGGACGGGAGCCCGTGGGGACGGTGCCTGCAGGCTGAGCCCAGGACACGGGAGCTTGGGTCTTGGGAGGTGTCCGCGGGGCTGCCCAGCAGGGAGTGAGCTCCCGGCCTCTTGAAGGGGCTCAGGAGGGGCTTGTGGTGGGGGTGGGTTAGCTGGCCGCCAAGCTCCACCGAGGTCCCGTGACATACATTCCCCCCACCCACCGCCTCCCCGCCATCATGCCTTCACATGCCAGGCCCCAGGGGAAGTGTGTCACACACGTGTCATTGTCCTGGAGCCGCTCTAACAAAATGCCACCCAGTAGCTGCTTTAAAACCACGGGCATTGCCCGGCCGGCGGGGCTCAGTGGTTGAGCGTCGACCTGTGAGCCGGGAGGTCACGGTTCGATTCCCGGTCAGGGCACAGGCCCGGGTTACAGGCTCGACCCCCAGTGGGGGGCGTGCCGGAGGCAGCCGATCCACGACTCTCTCTCATCATTGATGCTTCTCTCTCTTCTCCTCTCTTCGTCTCTGACATCAGTAAGAACATGTTTTAAAAAAATAAAAAGTAAAACAACGGCCGTTTACTCCCTCACAGTGAGGAGGCCGAGGTCCTGATGAAGGAGGGGGCAGGCCGCGGTCCCTCCGAGGGCTCCATGGGCCGAGCCCCTGCCTCCCCCTCCTGGCGGCTGGCGGCCGGCGGCCGGCTCAGTCCTGGGGTCCCTGGGCTTGTGGGCACCTCTGTCCGGTGTCTGCTTCGTCGTCACGTGGCCTCTCTCCTCTGTGTCCATCTGTCCGTCTCCACTGTCCCTCCTGGTCAGGACCTGGCCATGTGCATTGGAGACCCCCCGGTCCACTGTGGCCTCCTCTTCGCGGATGGTTTCTGCAAAGACCCTGTTTCCAAATGAGGCCGCCTTCTGGGGCTCCGAGGGGACATGACTCCGGGGGGGGGGGGGGAGGCTGTCAGCCCGGCGGGCGGGGGGCCCTGTCAGCCGGGGGGGGGCCCCTGTCAGCCCGGGGGGGGGCCTGTCAGCCCGGGGGGCCCTGTTAGCCCGGGGGGGGGGCCCTGCCAGCCCGGGGGGGCCCTGTCAGCCCTGGGGGGGGGGCCTGCCAGCCCGGGGGGGCCCTGTCACCCCGGGGGGGGCCTGTCAGCCCGGCGGGGGGCCCTGTCAGCCGGGGGGGGGCCCCTGTCAGCCCGGGGGGGGCCCTGTCAGCCCCGGGGGGGCCTGTCAGCCCCGGGGGGGGCCCTGTCAGCCCGGGGGGCCCTGTCAGCCCGGGGGGGGGGCCCTGTCAGCCCGGGGGGGGGCCCTGTCAGCCCGGGGGGGGCCCTGTCACCCCGGGGGGGGGCCCTGTCAGCCCGGGGGGGGCCCTGTCAGCCCGGGGGGCCCTGTCAGCCCGGGGGGGGGGGCCCTGTCAGCCCGGGGGGGGGCCCTGTCAGCCCGGGGGGGGCCCTGTCACCCCGGGGGGGGGCCTGTCAGCCCAGGGGGGGCCCTGTCAGCCCGGGGGGGCCTGTCAGCCCCGGGGGGGGGCCCTGTCAGCCCGGGGGGGGGCCCTGTCAGCCCCGGGGGGGCCCTGTCAGCCCCGGGGGGGCCCTGTCACCCCGGGGGGGCCCTGTCAGCCCCGGGGGGGGCCCTGTCAGCCCGGGGGGGGGCCCTGTCAGCCCCGGGGGGGGCCCTGTCAGCCCGGGGGGGGGCCCTGTCAGCCCGGGGGGGGGCCCTGTCAGCCCGGGGGGCCCTGTCAGCCCGGAGGGGGGCACTGTCAGCCCGGGGGGGGCCTGTCAGCCCGGGGGGGGCCCTGTCACCCCGGGGGGGGCCCTGTCAGCCCGGGGGGCCCTGTCAGCCCGGGGGGGGGCCCTGTCACCCCGGGGGGAGGCCCTGTCAGCCCGGGGGGGGGCCCTGTCAGCCGTGCTGTTGGTGTGTTACTTCCCCGGCTGCCTCCCCACGGACCTGTCTGTCCTCATGCTCCTCACCTCCCGGGTGCAGGGTGTGGCGTGAGGGGTCCCCATGGGAGCCGGGGTTTCTCCCGAGCCCCCCAAAGCTGCCAGCTCTCGGAGCAACGTGGAGAACCTGGGGGGGGGGGCGGGGACAGCTTCCAGCCCCCAAAGGGTCTCTGCCTGAGGCTCGGGGCCTTGGATGCTCTGCACGACTCTGCCCTTTCGTGTCCCCACGGCGGCCTCGGGGGCCCGGCCGTCGGCCCGGCTTCGGGGGTCCCAGCCGCACCCGCCTCCTCTCGCCTCCACCTGCGCGAGCGCCTGCACACTCACTTGTGCCTTTTGGGGTTTTCAGAAGCGGGAAGGCCTGCTGCACTCCAGCCACGTCACGGAGGAGCTGACCACGACCACCGAGTAAGTGGCCGGCTGCGGCGGGGCCTGCCGGCACGTCCCTCCCCTCCCCTCCCCGTGGCGGCGGCGTTTTCACGCCGGCGTCTGCCTGGCCTCACGGCCTCCCCACGCGCTCTTCCGTCTTGTCTTTTCTGTTTGATGAGGAAGGGCAGGCGGCGGTTGGGTTGGGATTTCATGAGGGTTCCAGACCTGTTACTCCTTCCCAAGTAGAAGATGAGGACACGGTGGCGTAGGTGTCCGAACGCACACGGGCCGCCTGGAACCTTCTGTGGGACGAGGCAGACAATCTTAAATAAGAACAGAGCTGATCATGTCCAACATCTCTCGGCAGGAAGGAAAAGATGAAGGGAATTTCAAACATTGATGGAGCGGGTGTGCGAAAGCATTTGATGTTTTTCCCCAAACCCGCGGGCTCTTCACACCTCTGTTCGAAGGCGGGCCTCCAGGAAGTCGAGAGGGAGGGAGTGGGCGTTCGGATGCTCAGAGGGACCCACAGCCGCCCCCCCCCCCCCGTTAATTTACCCATCCACAGTGGCTCCGTCTGAGGGGAGAGCCTTCTGTTTCTTAAGCTGCCCCCACGCCTCCCGTCCAGCCTCAGCATCCTTCCCGTCCCTCTCGAGGGCCAGCTCTGCGGCCACCTCCTACAGGAAGCCCTCCCTGTTTGCAAGCAGGAGTGACTGCCTCCCTTTAGTTCCCACCGCACTCCTGTCTGTCACACTGTAGGTGGAAGCGTGGGCTCCCGCGTCTCTGTCACCTCCAGCGCCACGAGCACAGGGCCAGGGTGTTCACGCCTGTGTCTTCGCGGCCCGCACGTTGTGGGCGCTCGAGGAAATAGCTGATGAGAGAGGCGGAGGCAGAGGACCTGGGGACGAAGTAAAGATCGCTTGCCTATCAGGAAGGGGTGCACGCAGGAAGGGACTGCATTGGTGCCCCAGAAATCCTCAAGGCGAAGCGGGGTGTCCACCCTTTGTGGTTCCGGCCTGGCCTGGGTTCCTGGGATCCTTTAGCCGTGTTCCCTCAGGAAACGGCCTCTCGGGCCAGCTGTTCCGGGTGTAAAGCTGGCCGTCCGGGGCTGCCCGGGAGGCCGAGCTGCTGGCCTGTGCTCCACATGGACCCCTCCCGGATGTACCCCCCCCCCTCCCGTGACGAAAGGGCGGTTTAGATAAAGGTGATTTCCTGCGGCACAGGGTGTACCCCAGGTGGCCACGCTTCATAAACAGCCGTCGGTGGGCATTCCCCGTCGCCTCCATCAGGCATGGCTGCGGTGAGCAACCTCTCGGACGTGTCTCTCTGACGTGTCTCTCTGTTTCTTGTTTGCAGGCAGATGATGGGCCGGTTTGGTAAGTAACCCAGGGCCGGGTGCGGGTGGGGGTCTGGGGCCCCCCAGGGCGCTGGGCTGTCCCAGGAAGCCCCCGGGTTCACGCAGTCACGCGGCGAGTCCTGGGCCCCGCGGAAGCCCGTGGCCCCCTGCGGGCCCTGCGCCGTGGCTGTGGTTGCCTCTCAGCGTGGGAGCGGCCAGGGGCGGGGAGTGTCTGGTGGCAGGAGGACGGGGGTGTCCGGGCGGCACGCGCTCTCACCACAGGGCCTGGGACGGAGCAGAAACCAGGACGGGGGGAGGGCGGGGGTGTGGCTCCAATACGGAGCCCCATTAGCCCGGAGGCTGTCTTCATGGGGTGAACGCCTAGTCTTTCACCCCAAAACCTCCAGCTCACGGCTTCCTTGAGGTCGGCAGCTGGGCACCCTCCGGCCTGCTCCTTGCCCTCTCTGGTCCTCGCCTGTGGCATGGGTTCGTGGGCGGCTGCTGAGCGGCTCCCGTGAGGTGATGAGTGTGTGCCCACTGGGCCGGCCCCCGCTCTTCCCGTGGGGCCGTGGGTCCTGTGAGTTTGCGTGCTGTTCCCGCCCTGCTTCAGCCCCACGACCCCACCTTCCCCTCAGCGAGGGATGGCGGATGAAGGGGCAGCGTGAGGCAGCGGGTAAACCAGCGGCACCTGAGCCGGGCTCACTGCTTGGGGGGCGGGGGCATCGACCCCGAATGCTGTGTTCTCCAGCGAGCGGGGTGGGGAGCGTGGCTGCTAGAAGGAAAAGTGGACCCGAGTGGGAGCTCCTGCGTGTGCCTCGGGAGCCGGCCCGGAGCTGGGGGGCCGCCCCGGCTTGGCCCCGGCTCACAGCCCTGGGTTCCTGTGGGGGCCTGGGGCGCATCATGCTCCTGTGGGAACAGGGCTCTCGATCCACGGCCTGGACGTGAGGAGAGGCAGCAGCCAGGGGTCCGTGAGCCGGGCCGGGGAGCCCAGTCTCCTGTGTTCTAAGCGGCAGGGCAGGGCTTGCTGCTGTTTTTATTAATAATTTAAAAGGTGGGTGCAGAGTCCAGCTGCTGAGGGCCCAGAGAGCTGTGGGCAGTGCAGCCTCGGGGGCCCACGTGGGACGCCCCAGTAGACTGGCATCGTGGGCAGCCCGCCCTGCCCTGTGTTGGGGTGGAGGCCCATCTGGGGCGCAGTGCACCCTCCCGTGGCCTCCCTGTCCTTCCTGCACGGAGGGCCCGGGCCGTGGATGGTGGAGGCACAGGGTGACGAGTGGGACCCTCGGGCGTTGTGAACTGTGGTCTGTGGTTTTCTGCTGCCACTTCCGTGTCGGGGACGGGCCTGGTTGGAGGCGGGGGGCTTGGGGGCTGTGCGCCCCCTCGGTGGACAGGGGCTGCGGGATGCCGCCGTGCGGTGAGCGCAGGGAGGATCGAGTGGGGGTGCCGCACGCAGCAGCGGGTTGGCCTCGTTCCCCCGCAGGCTGCTGCGTGGTGTGCGGTGCAGGCAGGCCGTCAGTGGGTGGCAGGCAATTAGCTGGTCCCCGGTGGCTGCGCTGACGCACGCCGGGTCTCCTGGTTACCCAGCGCAGCCGCAGCCGCGGGCGGAGCAGGGCCCTTCTCCCGGGGTGCCCTCCGCCCGCTCAGCCCTCTGCTTGGTTCCTCTGCCGTCACTGGGGCCCGGCTTCCTAACGCACCCCTGCACCCCTCACTCTCTCCTCACCGCCCCTCGCCGCGTTTTAGACAAAGCCCCGGTCCTAGCAGTGGCCTTTAAGGTCCTGCGGCCACACCCCTCCCCTCCTCTCTGGCTCCTCGCTCCCCTGCCCTCCGGCCCCCATGGCTCCCTCTCTGCGCCCAGCTCGCTCTCCCTCCGCTCTCCCCCGTCCCCCATGGCTCACTCGCTCAGTCCTCCGCTCTCCCGCAGACGCCGCTAATCCGGGGCCCTCCCTGACCCCCTGTCCCGAGTGGCCACCCTCTGCCCCCCCACCTTTACTCACGGCTCTGCTCCCTCATACAGTGGTGCTCACCTGGGGCCCTGCCACGTGGGCAGACACGGGGGACCAGGCAGTGTAGGGACCCCGCCCTCCCCGTTTCCGTCCACACTCGGCCGCCTGAACGGTAAGCGTCCTGTGGGCGGGAGCCGGGCTCCCTCGCCCGCGTTGCCCAGGAGCGTCCGGAACACCGGGCAGACCTCCGTGGCCGAGGTTCCCCCGCCCCCCGGGCTTCCCAAGAAGCGTGTTCTCTGCCTCAGTTTCCCACATCAGCACTCTGAGCGAGCGAGGGAGGGTCCACTCTGCCCCGCCCGCCCTGCCCCCAGCTCCTGGCCTCATCCCTCTTCTGCTGAGGTGGGATGGGAGGCCCTTCTCTCCCCAGGGGAGTTGGGGAGCTGCAGCCTGGTCTCCATGGCAACCAGTTTGCTGCCTGCCTGTCTCCAAGGCGCCCCTCCCCCTCCTGGGCTTCTTCCCAGAGCCCCTTCTCGTGATGAGGGGGGGAGATGGGAGGAGAAGCTCTCCTCCCCCCTCCGGAGCCCTCCCCGTCACATCCCCCCTCTGCCAGGAGAGCAGTGTTCACACCCCTCCAGGGGCCCTCCCGGGCTCCCCACCCTGTGGACCCAGCCCCCCTCATGTACTTGGCCCTTGAGCTTGGATGCCTCTAGGGACCCGGCTGAGAGCATGGAAGAGGGAAGGGGCTGGAACAGTGATAGCCGGCCGCTGCCCGTCGGCCTCTGCTGGGGGCAGTGGGGCGTGGTGGGGTCTGAGGCGACGTGTCGAGCCCACACTCCGTGTCCACGGGCGGCTGGTTGATGCCCCATGGGAATGTGGCCCCGGCTCCCAGTTCCTTAAGAGCAGCCAGGAGTTCGGGGCTGTGGGCAAAGCTTCCAATTTAAAACACAAAAAACAAAAACAACTTCCTCTGGACCGAACGAGCCATCCCTGAGGGTGGAGCGTGGCAGACCCTGGCCGCTCGAGTCGCTGCGGCCCCTTCTGTGCCTCGGTTTACCCTCTGCCTCCCCGCCTGTGCCGCTCCCGAGGGCAGGGCTGCTCCCTGTCTGCTTCCGTGACTGCCCCAGACTGGGAGGCCGGGCGGCGGCAGGACGAGGGCTCACAGCGCGTGCCTGTGGGCAGTGTGCCTGTCGGGCCTGGTCCTCACGGCCCGCGGGGGGGGGGGTGGGGGGGGGGGAGGGGCTGTGTTCGCTCCCCCTGTGCGAGGAGCCGCCTGCCTGAAGTCAGGGGACTTGAAGTCGCCACGGGGATCGACTCGGGTCTGTGTCCGCTGCCAAGGCCGGCGGCGTGGTGACGCGATGCCCTCGCCTGCCGCGGGAGCCCAGCGGTGGCCCAGCTAAATATACCGCTGACGTCAGCGCCCTCCCCCCACGGGCTCCCCGGCTGCCCTGGAATCGGTGCTGAGCTTCCGGAACATCAGCTCCCCGCCGGCTCCCATCGCACGCAGTCCTAGAGATTGTAACGCAGTTCGCTGCGGCAGGAAGGCTTCTGCGCTGGGCCTTATGGTCGTGTCCCCCCCGCCCCCAACATATGCACCCGCCGTCCCCATGTTCACGTGTGTACATCACACACACACACCTTCCTTCTCTCCCTTCGTCTTTGCCTCTCACCTTCCTCCCCTCCCCCTAAAGCCAAGAGACGCCCTGGGCCGGGCAGGGCTGGGAGCTGCTCCTGCCCCTGGGTGCCCCTGCCCCTGGGTGCCCCTGCCCCTGGGTGCCCCTGCCCCTGGGTGCCCCTGCCCCTGGGTGCCCCTGCCCCTGGGTTCTGAGCACCGAGCACCTTCCTTTCAGGGCCAGGTGGGGGCAGGGGGTGGAGCAGGGCCGGGGTGCTTTCTCCAGGGGCCCTGCCTTCTCTCTCATTGCCCCTCCCCTTCCCCTCCCCACCCCCTCAGCCCGCACAGTCCAGGAGCACCCCTGAGCCGGCCCTGGCTCCGGGCTCCTGGCCACCCCCAGGCTGGAGGAGGAGCTTCCCACCCACCCCACTGGGCTGGGCTTGCAGCCCCAGAACACACTGGGGTTTGGGGTTTGGGCCTAAGCCCTGGTTCTCTACTGACCTCAGAAAGCGTGGGGGCAGGGGCTCCTTCAGGACAGAAGTCGGGAGCCCCAGGCCCTTCCAAATGCCCTCCTGCCCCAGCAGCAGCCCCCCACGGCCCTGCGTCCACCCTGGAGGCCTCAGCCCTCCTGCCGGGTCCAGCGGCCCCCCACGGCCCTGCGTCCACCCTGGAGGCCTCAGCCCTCCTGCCGGGTCCAGCGGCCCCCCACGGCCCTGCGTCCACCCTGGTCTCTGTCCTGCCCCGTCCTGTCGCCTGGTGGCCGGAGAGAGTGCAGGAACAAGCGGCAGAGTGCCAGCCCCGAGGACCTGCGGTCCAGCCGGTCACGCGGAGCAGACAGATAAAAGCAAACGTACCCAAGCAGTGGTCGGGCATGAGCCCCCGCGCCGGGGGAGGAGGGACGGGCAGGGCTGCTCTCTCCACGGCCAGGAAGGCCCCGGAGGAGGTGGTGCCGAGAGCACCTGCCGGAGGTGAGGCAGGCGCACAGCAGGTGCACAGGCCGGTGGTGAGCAGTGACCGTGCAGGAGCCCGGAAGCTGGTTGGTGGAGTGAAGTCAGGGAGGGTGTGTGTCTGTGTGTGTGTGTGTGTGTGTGTGTGTGTGTGTGTGTGTCTGTGTGTCTGTCTGTGTGTGTGTGTGTGTCTGTGTGTGTGTGTGTGTGTGTCTGTGTGTGTGTGTCTGTGTGTGTGTGTGTGTCTCTGTGTCTGTGTGTGTGTCTGTGTGTGTGTCTGTGTGTGTCTGTGTGTGTGTCTGTGTGTGTCTGTGTGTGTGTGTGTGTGTGTCTATGTCTGTGTCTGTGTCTGTGTGTCTGTGTGTGTGTGTGTGTGTGTCTGTGTGTGTCTCTGTGTGTGTGTGTCTGTGTGTCTGTGTCTGTGTGTGTGTGTGTGTGTGTGTGTCTGTGTGTGTCTGTGTGTGTTTGTCTGTGTCTGTGTGTGTGTCTGTGTGTCTGTCTGTGTGTGTCTGTGTGTGTGTCTGTGTGTGTGTGTCTGTGTCTGTGTGTGTGTGTGTGAGAGAGAGAGAGAGAGACGCTGAGCCCTTTGAGTCCGAGGGCCACAGGAGGGGGAACGGTCTGTCCTTTAAGAGGATGAGCAGCTGTGGGTGACTTCCGTCTGCACAGGGTTGGGGAGGACGCAAGAAAGGGTCCGATTTGCACTTTAAAGAGCTTCTCTGCTGGGTTGGGAGACTGGCTCCCGGGGCTCAGAGTGGGGTGGGGGGGTGGGGGGGCCTGTGAAGCCAGCAGCCGCAGCTGCGCCAGGTGAGGGCGAGGGGGCTGTGTGGGGCGGCCATGGCCAGCGGAGGGGAGCGGCGGACCCACAGGATTTACTGTTGGGGCGCGTGGGAACGGACGCCTCCGTCCTCGGTGAGGGGGCGGACGTCCATGCTGCCGGGTGTCCTGTCGGAAGATGGAGCTGTGAGCAGGACCCTCGGGGGCGCCTTCCCCGCGGCGCCTGCTCTCGGCCCTGCGGGAGCGGCAGGAATCAGGCAGGGGTGGCCGTCTGTCTGAGGCGGGCGCCGCCTCTTCCCGGGACAGACGGGCGCGGGGCGGAGCAGCGCGGTGCCTGACCCTCCCCGTGTCCCCCCCCCCCCCCCCCCCCCCCCCCCCCCGCAGAGCGCGACGCCTTCGACACGCTGTTCGACCACGCCCCGGACAAGCTGAGCCTGGTGAAGAAGGTGAGCCGCGCCGTGCGTCCCCGTCTGTGTCAGCTCCCACGGGGCGGGGGGGGGGGGACACGTGTGAGGTCTCAGAACACCTGCCACGTGGGTCCGAGTGTAACTACGATAAAATGGAACGTCAGGCCGGGAGTTAGCAGCTTTGAGCTCTGTCTCCGCCCTGGGCACCCGCCCGCTCACCTGCCGCGTCTGCGGGTGCGCCCCGCCCAGGCCCGCGAGGCTGGGCGCTCCCATCGAGGCTCCCTTCCCGTGGGAGATGTTTTTAAGCGAGTCAGCCGCTGGCTCTTGGCTCCACGCAGCGGCGTCCGCAGTGGAAATGACCCGAACTCGCTCTTCACTGCTTAGCACCGAAAGAGACCAAACCCTTTCATCTGCCGACAGCTCCCCCCCCCCCCCCCCCGCCCCAGAGCTGCTGTGAGAGCTTCCCTGCACCCAGACTTAACTGCAGGGGCCCCTGCCGCCCCCCGTCCAGGTCTTCCCAGTCACCCCTCCCACTCTGTCCCATCCACCCACGTCCAGCCACGGCCTGAAGGTCCCGAAGGGTTCGCACTCATGTGTGTGGCCGGGGCCTGCTCTGCACCCCAGCCCCGCTCCTAAACACCCCGCAGCCCGCACCCCGGCCCAGCGCAAAGCCCCTCCCTGCCCCCACCTCCAGGGCGGGAGCCACGCCTCTCCCGTGAGCCCCTCACCAGCCTCCCGTCTCCTCCCACTCCTTGGCCGTGTCTCTCGACGTCGCCGTCCCGTCGCTAGGCGTGTGCCTGGAGGATTATGTCAGGCCTGCGGCGTGGGCTCTGGCCGGCTGGCCGTGTCCCCAGCACCCAGCGGCGGGTGGCACGTGGTGGCGGCTCCGTCAAATGGAGCAGCAGGACTGTGGAAAGGACCTCGCGTCCAGGGGCGGGGTGGGCGGGGGCGGATTGCGTTTCCACGGAAGCTGGGTGTCGTGGCTGAGAAAGTCCACAGGGGACAGGTGTGCAAACGCCCGCTCCCGAGACCACGCCGGGCCCGCCGGTTACGGAACCGGGAGGCCGTGGCCAGGCAGCCTTTCTCTCCGTCTCTCCTGGTGCAGGGGGCGCCGAGGGCACATTTACCAGTTCAGTGCCCGCCCGGCCAGCAGGGTCCTGCGGGGCCCCGGGTGGGCGCGTGAGCGCGTGGCTTGGCCATCGGGGATGTGTTTCCTTCTTTAGCCGGGAGGGTTTGGGGCACAGTCGCATGCAAACCAGGGGTGATTGTAAGAACATTTCGTTTTAAACACGAGCTTTTTATTTCAGTAAACAGAGGGGATTAGGGAAGTGTTTCCCAAAGCCAGGGGTGGGCCGTCCATCGACCCCGGGAGGAGCTGGTCTCAGCCCCCCCCAGCCCCCAGGGAGCTGGTCTCACAGCCCCTGTCCCTTTGCCTTGGGGAGCTGGTCTCAGCCCCTTTCCCTTTGCCTCGGGGAGCTGGTCTCAGCCCCTGTCCCTTTGCCTCGGGGAGCTGGTCTCAGCCCCTGTCCCTTTGCCTCGGGAGCTGGTCTCAGCCCCTGTCCCTTTGCCTTGGGAGCTGGTCTCAGCCCCTGTCCCTTTGCCTCGGGAGCTGGTCTCAGCCCCTGTCCCTTTGTCTCGGGGAGCTGATCTCAGCCCCTGTCCCTTTGTCTCGGGGAGCTGGTCTCAGCCCCTTTCCCTTTGCCTCGGGGAGCTGGTCTCAGCCCCTGTCCCTTTGCCTCGGGGAGCTGGTCTCAGCCCCTGTCCCTTTGCCTCGGGGAGCTGGTCTCAGCCCCTGTCCCTTTGTCTCGGGGAGCTGGTCTCACAGCCCCTGTCCCTTTGCCTCGGGGAGCTGGTCTCACAGCCCCTGTCCCTTTGCCTCGGGGAGCTGATCTCAGCCCCTGTCCCTTTGCCTCGGGGAGCTGGTCTCACAGCCCCTGTCCCTTTGCCTCGGGGAGCTGGTCTCAGCCCCTGTCCCTTTGCCTCGGGGAGCTGATCTCAGCCCCTGTCCCTTTGCCTTGGGGAGCTGGTCTCACAGCCCATCCCTTTGCCTCCGCAGTCTCTCATCACGTTCGTGAACAAGCACCTTAACAAGCTGAATCTGGAGGTGACGGAGCTGGAGACCCAGGTGAGTGGCTCTGGGGGGAGGCTCCGAGCCCAGGGGCCCCGTGAGCAAACCGGCTGCCGTCGTGCCTGTCCGGCAGGAACAGCCACCCGCAGCGCCAGCCTGGCCGCCGCGCCGTCTCGCAGGCCCTCCGCCTTTCTCTCCCGGGGCCCTCGGAGCAAAGCCCACAAACTGAGTGGTTTAGACCAGCAGTCGCCATCGGCGGTCCGCGGGCCCCTGTGGTCCACGAGGTCCGGACGGCTGGCAGCCACTGGTTTAGGCAACAGACAGCTAGTCTCTCCCCGTTCTGGAGGCGAAGTCCCGGCAGAGGCAGGGCTGGTGGCCCCGCAAACACTTTAATACTGACCCAAGCCGTGTTCTGGGGGGAGGGCTCAACTATATATATATATATACCAGAGGCCCAGTGCATGAAATTCATGCACAGGGGGTTGTGTCCCTCAGCCCAGCCTGCACCCTCTCCAATCTGGGACCCCTCAAGAGATGTCCGACTGCCCGGATCGGGCCTAAATGGGCAGTCGGACATCCCTCTCACAATCCAGGACTGCTGGCTCCCAACTGCTCATCTGCCTGCCTTCCTGATTGCCCCTAACCGCTTCTGCCGGCCAGCCTGATCACCCCCTAACCACTCCCCTGCCAGCCTGATTGCTCCTAACTGCCCTCCCCTGCAAGCCTGGTCACCCCTAACTGCCCTCCCCTGCAGGCCTGGTCAACCCCAACTGCTCTCCCCTGCAGGCCTGGGTCCCCCCCAACTGCCCTTCCCTGCAGGCCCGGTCGCCCCCAACTTCCCTCCTCTGCCAGCCTGGTCACCCCTAACTGCCCTCCCCTGCAGGCTTGATCGCCCCCAACTGCCCTCCCCTGCTGGCCTGATCCCTCCCAACAGCCCTCCCCTGCTGGTCATCTTGTGGCGGCCATCTTGTGTCCACACGGGGGCAGCCATCTTGTGTGTTGGAGTGATGGTCAATTTGCATATTACTCTTTTATTAGATAGGATTGTTGTTATTAATCCTCACCCGAGGATAGTTTTCCATTCTTTTTTAGAGATAGTGGGAGGGAGAGGGAGAGACACAGAGAGAGAAACGTTGATGAGGGAGAGACACGCTGATTGGTTGCCTCCTGCGCATGCCCTGGCCGGGGCCTGGGATTGAACCTGCAACCCAGGTGCGTGCCCTTTACTGGGAATTGAACCCAAGACCCTTCGGTGCCTGGGCTGTTACTCCAAACACTGAGCCACACGGGCCAGGGCTCTTTTCAGGTTGGGTGTCTCGTGTTAGCGATGCGTGTAACATCTGCGGGGTTTTGTATCACACGAGGCAGCACGGATACAGGTTCAGAGAGGACTCATCCTGCAAACAGACAGCGCACACTCACACCGCACCGCTGCACACGGCGCAGAACCCTACCTGCGTCTGCTCTTCCTCGGGGCGGGCTGGGTGACAGCTCATGTCTGGCTTACTCATGTGAGAGCGCAGCATCTGATACGTGGGCTTTTGACCGAGACGGTCAGCATCGCTGACCTCTGGATTGTTCAGGCGTCCTCCCCCACGCCCTCTCAAAACAAAAATAGCGCGGCGGGACACGTTTCCAGCAGCCGCGGGCGCCGCGACCAAACATCATTCCCCGGGATTAGCGGCGGAATCTGGAGCCGCGAGGCCCGGCGCCGAGTGCTCGCGCAGCTGATCCCCTGAAGCCGGCTGATTGCATTCACTCCGCGCTCTAACTCTTCTCATTTGCTTTTCTAATTAAAAAAGTAATTCAGGTTCATTGTGGGGAAGTCTGAGACTGCAGATAAGCAGAACAAAGAACACCCTCCGCAATGCCATCTGTGCCGCGGGCCGTTCCAGACCTTTCTCCACACGGGCAGTCCTCGCGGCGGCGGGTCTCTCTGGGAAAGCCGCGCCCGGTTCTCACGTGGGGATGGTTTCTGTGCAGATGCGTTGGTTACGTCAGCGCCTTGCCAACCTGGCACACGGCCGCTGCTACCTGCTGTCTGATAGGTTCACGGTGCGGAATGTACGAACTGACAGGTCGAAACCCCCCTCCTCCCTCCCCTCTGTCCCTCCATCGTCCTCTCCGGGGGTCACTGTAGGTCACCGTGTGATGGACATTTTTCTAGATATTTTGTGTCCATAAATGCATTTTCTAGATGGCACTGGATCACACTGCACAGCTGTTTGTAATTTTTCCCCCCTTTCAATATATTTTTATTGGTTTCAGAGAGGAAGGGAGAGGGAGGGAGAGATAGAAACATCAATGATGAGAGAGAATCATGGATCGGCTGCCTCCTGCACGCCCCACACTGCGGATCCAGCCCGCAACCCGGGCCTGTGCCCTGACCGGGAATTGAACCCTGACCTCCTGGTTCATGGGTCAGTGCTGAACCCCTGAGCCACGCCGGCCGGCCCGGCCCCTCCTTTTGAGTGGACACGGAGCAGGGCCGCTCCGTGCGCCATCCCCAGCGTGACCGGTGTGTCCCGTAGTTTGCAGACGGCGTGTACCTGGTTCTGCTCATGGGCCTGCTGGAGGACTACTTCGTGCCCCTGCACAACTTCTACCTGACCCCGGACGGCTTCGACCAGAAGGTACGGTGTCTCCGCCACGCGGTCAGGTGCCGCAGCCCTCAGGGGCCAGGCGCATTCTGCAGACTTAAAGCTGCACCACAGGTGGCCTCGCGGTCAGACGGGGCCCACGGGAAAGAGGGAAACCGACGCCTTGTCCTCTCCCGGCATCTCCCGCCCGGCAAGATCGTCCCTGATAATCGTGGTCAATGTTGGTGCGGTTGCCCGCCCGTCCCCTGTTCGTGCCACGCGGGCGTCACAGCCGGTCCCCTGCTGCTCCCCCAGCTCCCAGGTGCCGTGCTCAGGGCGTGGCCGTGGGGCTGCGGCCTCCTGGCCCCCGCTCTTGCCCAATCAACGCGGTCCTGTTTTATCCCTATGGAAACAAGAAGGCATCTTCTCGAATATTTTAATTCCTGAGGATTGTGTCGAGCAAAACTCCCCGGAGCGGGCTGTTTGGTGCCGGGGCCTAACTGTGCCGCTTGGGTCGCTGGCTCTCCGTCCGCGCCCCGCCCTGTGTGGCCGGCCGTTCGCCTCCCGCCTGAAGCCCAGCCGCCCGCAGCTTTTGGTCGCCTTGGAAACTGGGCAAAGGGCCCGACCATACTGCTTTGGGCGCATGGGCTTCTGTCGTGTCATTTCCCCAAAGGGCTAGACCCACGCGTCGGGGGCAGGCAGCGGGGACCTGTGCGTCCGGCCAGTGCGGATCAGTCTGCCCGCTGCACCGGCGGCTGCTGGCACGGCCCAGCGCCGATCCCCCTCCCCCCGCCGAGACGGAGCAGTGAGTCCCTGTGATGGCGAGTGTGAGTGTGAGAGCAGGGGACCCAGCCGAGCTGTGGAACCGGCAGGAATCGGTGCCGTGCCATGTCCCGGCAAGAGGGCACCGCTGAGACGAGGCTCGTGCCGGGCGGCCCGACGTGGCTGGGGCAGAAGCGTGGTTGGGGAGGAGTTTTTCTTGGTTCAGAGGAGTAAGTCCGCTGGGAGGACGGCGAGGCTCACGGGCGGCCCGGGCGAGGCCCTGTGCCAGCAGCCGGGTGCCGCCCCCTGCCCGCCGTCCCCTCTGACCCCTTAGCTGCCCGGCTGGAGGAGGGAGGCCGCCCATTCCCGTCCCGTGCGCCTTCACTGTGAATGGGAGCTGGCCGGGGAGGCTGCTTTCGGTTCCCGAGTCGGGCTGGTGCCTAACCTGACTCTCCCTCTCTCGGTCCTGTCTCCGCCCGCCTCCACGGCCCGCCGTGCGTGTGCCGATGAGCCGATCTGGATGGCGGCCAGCTGCTGGCTGTGGGCGGGGGGAGGTGAAGGGCTGCTCTGCGCTGGGGACAGGGCCCGGGGCCCGGCACCTCTGGGAAGTGACTTGTCTTCTCTGAGCCTCGGTTTCCTCATCTGTAAAATGGGGTCACTGTTGCTTCTCATCCTGTGGAAGTGCCAGGGCCTGGGGCAGACACACAGGGACCCCAAGCCCCCAAGGACAGGCTCCCCGCCTTCACCCCTGCACCTCCCAGCCGCCCCTGATCACTGGTGAGGGGAGGACGGACCACCAAGTGAGCGTGCGCTGCCTCCACAGACGTCAGCCCGCCGGGCCCCGGGGCCTTGGTCATTGCAGAGGCCACGCTGTCCACGCTTGCTCCCCCCTGTCCTTTTGGGGGAGAGTGGGGGAGCGGGCGGGCCGGGCAGCGTGGCCCCGGCGTTAACCCCACACCTCGCAGGTCCACAACGTGTCCTTCGCCTTTGAGCTGATGCTGGACGGGGGCCTCCAGAAACCCAAGGCCCGGCCGGAAGGTAAGGCCGCCCCGGGCCCTGGGGAGGCGGGCAGCAGGGAAGGGTGGCCAGGCCCCGACGTGGCGGGGGGCCCCTCTGAGGTTAGACTCTGAGCGGGTGGCTCAGGCCGCTGTGCCGACCCCGGGTGTCCATGCCCCTTGTCCTCATGCTCCCGGCTTTGGGGACCGGGCGGGCTGCGCGGACGGAGCCACCAACGCCCGGTTTTTAGGAGCCACGTGACCCGGAGGCCGCGGCCTCTGCCATGGGCCTCAGGTTTAATGGCGTCTCGGGCCGGGGCTCGGGCTGGGTTTGCGTCCCGGCCGAAGGACAGCAGAGGCTTTGCTGCCTGAAGGGCTGTCAGGCAGCGTCCCCGATGGCCAGCGAACGGCGATGCTTGTGAGCAGGAAGGCGGCACGTTCACACCCCACGAGGGGCCGAGGCCAGGCCCGGGGAGGCCCCCTCGCTGCCCCTTCCCGGCCGCTGTGTCCGGTGGCCGACTCCGGGTTCTCCGCCTCGAGGGAGCGTCTGAATCCCAGAAGGGCTTCTCCGAGAACAGATCCCGACTCGGGGCTGTGGGACGAAGTCCCATTCGTAACAAGTCCCAGGTGACGCCGATGCCCCGGGTCCGGGAACCCACTTCGAGAACCGCTGTCCTCGGCCCAGCACGAGCTCTGGGCGGGACGTGTTCATTCCTCTCCCGACGCCCATCAGGGACAGGAATGCCGTCCGGTGACCCCTGAACCGCAGCCCCCGCCCCCGGGGCCCGGAGGGAGCGGACATGCCCCAGGGTCCTGGGCCGGCCACACCACGTGCCCAGCTTCAGGGGAGGGACGGCAGCTGCCACCTGCCCGCCCCAGGGGGCCCGGCCCCGCGGCACCCGTGGTCCTGGCGCAGGCGAGCCTGGGGTGTGTGGTCCCCAGCGAGTGTCCTCGGCTGCTGTGGACCCCACTCCACGCAGACGCCCCTGGTCGCACACTGGTCCCCACGCGCGTCCTAAGGGGACGGAGGGGACCCTGTGCTGGCCACCCCAGGGCTCATGGCTCAGGTGCGGCCGGGGGCTCGCGGGAGCCCTGTGTCTGGGATGCGCTGCCCAGAGCGGCCCGGACGATGCTCTGCCGCAGCCACGCCAGGCCCAGGTGCGTCCCCGTAACGCTCCCTGTTTCCTCTGCAGACGTGGTGAGCCTGGACCTCAAGTCCACCCTGCGGGTCCTTTACAACCTGTTCAACAAGTACAAGAACGCCGAGTGACTCGCGGCGGCGGCCCTGTGCTCCCCGCCAGCCCACGCCCCTCCCTGCTCCCCCACCCCCACCTTCTGGGGCTGTTGCCCCGACCTCCTGCCCGTGTCTGGGAGCTGCTGGGCTCTGAGGCCTCGCTTCTCGGGGCTCCCGGCTGCGTCAGCGGCCGTCGGCCTGGACCAGACGATGAAAAGGAAAACCGCCGGACCCAGGCCCCTCAGCCCCGGGCGGGGCGCCCGCGTTCCACCTGACGGCACCATCAGGGGTCACAGGCGTCGCCCGAGAGGCCCGGCAGCTCGGCCATCCCGGCGGGACCTCCCGGGAGCGCGCTCCCCGGAACGAGGCCTTCTCAGTAAAAAGCGTTTTGCAGTTTTAAGAACTCCATCCAGTCCCAGAAGCCTTTGCTGCGGCAGGAATGGCCCCCACGTTCCTGCTCCGTGGCCGCTCCGTGTTGTGTTCATCTCGCTTTGCACAAACGTCTAAGGCCCAGATGCCCGCCGCCCGCCCCCAGGGAGGTCCCGCCCAGGGGACGCCTGTGTCTGTGCGGGGGGGGGGGGGCGGGTGGGAGCGGGTCCGCGGGATCCCCCCAGGGCCCTCCGAGGGCGATGCCGTTCAGAAACGTCAGAAGCAGGCGTATCCCTTCGCTCAGGGCGCCGCGGCCGAGCCGCAGCCCGGGCAGCTCAGACGACAGTTTATCCTCTCAGCTCCGGCCCGGGCGCCGAGAGCCGGTGGGCAGCCTGGGTTCCTTCGGAGCCGCCCTCCGTGGCCTGCAGAGCCCTGTCCTCCCCGGTCCTCCCGGGCGTCCCTCTGTGTGTGTGTGTGTGTGTGTGTGTGTGTGCGCCCTGACCACTTGTGTAAGGACTCTCGTCCTGTTGGGCCGCACCCAGCCACGTGACCTAATTTCACCGGCATCACCTCAGGTTGTCCTTTCTGAGGCCCCGGGGGTTCGGGCTCCAGCACGCGGGTTCTGGGGCACGGCAGCCCCTCCTGGAGGGAGCGAGGCTTTCCTCTCGATCCCGGAGTCTCGGCACCTCCCCTGGGGCCCCTGCAGGAGATGCCGCTCACTCACCTCCGTGCTGCCCATCCCCAGGCTCGCCGAGGCGCAGGAGAGAGATGGGGAGGCGCCCGCTGGGGCTCAGCCCCCGAACCTCGGTCCCCAGGGGCCCAGCTGGGGCTTATGATGGGGGTGCGAACCCCAGGGAGGCCCCTGCGATCAGCCTCCTCCCCCTTCTCTTCGGTGTCCGCCCTCCCGCAGGAGACAGGCTGTGGGAACGTGGCTCCTGCTCAGTCGGCTGTCCCTGCTCGAGACCTGGAAAAGGGGGTGGTATCCCATCCCGGGTCACAGCGTGTTGGTGGAGGTGGCTGCCCGCGGGGGAAAGGAATAATGAAGATGGCGTTGGGTCGTCTCCTGCGGGACGCCCGGCATTGCAGGGCGGGACTGGCACGTGGCTGAGCGGGGACAGTCGGTGCTGCCTTCATTACAGCCCCTGGGGCCCTGCGGGGAGGGGACCCAGGAGGCAAGCCTTGGGGCGGCCGGCCCGGGTGGGCAGCTCTGCGGGTCTCGGGGCCCTCACCGAGCCAGGTGGGGGAGGGAAAGGAACAGCGAGATGGGGAACTGACGCCCCGGGCCACCGCCTCACGCGCTGACTGTCGGAGCCCATGGTGTCCGGGGAGCGGGTGATATTTCACCCGAATTATTTTTCCAAGTTGGTTCTGAGGTGTGGGGTGCCTTACGCACACCTGCCGAGGACCCCCTTCGGCTGAACCATTTCATTTTTCTTTTCCACTTTCCAGTGTGAGTCAGAACTCGCAGCGTGGCCTGGACGGGTGCACTGGGGGCCGTCCCAGGCAGGTCAGACGGCCCTGGCCCATCAGGGTTCGATCCCCAGTAGGGGGCGTGCAGGAGGCAGCTGATGGACGTGTTCTCACATTGATGTTTCTCTCTCTCTCCCTCTCCCTTCCTCTCTCCCTAAAAATGAATCAAAGCAAGAAGGGTGAGCTCTGCTTGGGGAATGAGTCCTTCGTGTGATCACCCCACCGTCTCGTTGGCTTGGGGGCGTAGTGGTCTGGGCGTGAGTTCAGGGTCAGGGGAGCTGGGCGTCTTCTGGGGGTGCACCTGCCCCCTCTGTAGAGGGGCTCTCATCACAGGAACCCAGTGAGCCAGACAGCTCTCCGGCCCCGGGGAAACGCGCCTTCCTCCCGCTCTCTGGGCGTGTCTTTGACCCTCCCCCACCCCGCTGGCCCGAAGCTCTGTTCCCCCTTTAACAACCACAGGGTTATGCAAGCCGCGCCGGTGCCTGCCCCGGGTCCCGGTTGGACGTGACAAAGAGCGGCGCCGTTCTGAAGCAGCGGGATCCTTCCTCCCCGCCGTGTGCCAGTGTTTTATTGTCCTTACGATCGTTTTAAGCACTGTTGACTTTGGACTTCTGGATATTAAATAAAAGCCGCTCAAACCCGCTGTGTTGTTGAACTGCCCGCCCGCGACCGCAGGAAGCCGACACCTTCCGTGTGTGTGCTGGGGGCCCGGTGCCCCGCGGCTCCGAAGCCGGCCTCGTTAGGAGAATGCCGTGTGGTGGGAACAGGCCGCTGGGGTTTTAGGAGAATGCCGTGTGGTGGGAACAGGCCGCTGGGGTTTTAGGAGAATGCCGTGTGGTGGGAACAGGCCGCTGGGTTTTAGGAGAATGCCGTGTGGTGGGAACAGGCCGCTGGGATTTTTCCAAGAAAGAACCTGTCACGGCCGTCGCTGCCTCTGTTGGGCGGCTATCGGTGGTGCCTGTCCAGAGCTGGCACCGGGCGACATGATCCCCACCCGGCGCCTCACCTGGCACCTGGCGCCGCAGTGGGACAGGAGGCGGTGAGGAGCCAGCGCACAGTGCTGTGTGGGGCTGGGGGGGCCCCATGGGCTGAGCCCCGGGGTTTCATGGGCGGGAGCCGCTGGGAACGGGGCAGTCACAGCTGTGGATGAGTGATTGTGAGGCATGGGGTGGGGTGGGCACCCCAACCCTCTGACACCCCACCCCCAGCCCCAGTTCCAGACCAGGACAGGAGTGGCTGGCGGCCAGTGGCACAGGCCGGAGGAGAGGCGGCTGCCGGGAGGCGGGCAGGGGACGCCTCGGTGACCCTGATGGTGGCCACATCTTCACGCTCACCTGGCCCTGCGGCCGACCCCCTGGCGGACGTCATGGAGGCATCGCCCGTCCTGGGATGTTAGAACCGTGGCTCGGAGCATGGCCGCCTGAGAGCTGGGAGCAGCGCCGCCTAAAAAAGACAAAATGACCACCTGCTGGGAGGCCTGGCTCTGCTCCCGGGGGACCTGCTGGTGCTTAAAGGGACCCACACCCTCCAGAGGGACCCCTCCTGACCCCTCCCTCCCTTAAATCAGGATGTGGGTGATGTCTGGGGTCAGTGGGTGTCACGCTGGGGGAGGGGTGTCCCTGGGCTGCTGATAAGCACCCTACCACCCACAGGGCACGTTCCTCTCCCCCAGCGAGTCCCGGCCCAGAGGTCCCGGCCCAGAGGTCCCAGCCCAGACGTCCCGGCCCAGAGGTCGCGGCCCAGACGTCCCGGCCCAGATGTCCCGGCCCAGAGGTCCCGGCCCAGAGGTCCCGGCCCAGAGGTCGTGGCCCAGAGGTCCGTGGTGCTGAGACAGAGCTGGGCCCAGGCCAGCCTGCCCGCCGGCGCTCTTATTGGGTGGGACTGTCTCCTAACTGATGAGGACAGAGCGTCCGGGCTCTCAGGCAGCAACGGCACCGAACCTGCCGGGGTCCTGGGGTCAGTCCTGGTCAGGGGACCTTCGCCGAGTGTCCAGTGGCCCGTGACATAGCCAGGCCACTGCCCAGAGCCCCAAGAGAGCTGAGCATGCGGGGATTCGTAGGGTTAACTGGGTGCAGGAGGCCCGGGCGGCCGAGGGAGAGGGAGGTGTGTGTGTGGGGGGGGAGCAGGGGGGGGCATGGAGGACCTTCTGGAGGAGGAAGAGGGAGAAGGTCGGGCTGCAGGTCCACAGGAGTGGGAGCGGACCCGGCACGCCGAATCCCCCGTCTTTATGGAAGCTGCTCCATCTCCATCCTCTGGGTGGGCACCCCGGGGTGAGCTGCATGCACTCAGGAAAGCCTCGAACTCTGCCACCTCCCCCTGGGCCTCTGGGGGGTCCCTGTGGCCGGTGCCTGGGGCCCGTGGCAGTATGTGGCCGCTGGCCCTCGGCGGGATTTGAGACTCTGAGAATCTAGAGAAAGAAGGGACTTTCTGAGGTCATCCCTTTAAGCGTTCCCCAGGCAGAGCCAGCTCAGCACCGTCCCCGCCCGGCAGGTCACCGTCCACGCCCGGCAGGTCACCGTCCCCGCCCGGCAGGGTCACCACCACGCAGGGGCTGGGCTTGGGGAGCTCGGGGTTTGTCAGTTTCGTTTTAAGTGGAAATCCGCTGTTTGGGGCCTGATTCAGTCCAGTAAGTCGTTCTGACCCTCACGCCTACCAGGGTTGGGCGTCGCCCTGGGGCGGGGTCCTGGGACCCCATGAGCCGTACACAGTGGGAACATGAACGTCCGTATGACATCTGTCAGCATCTGTCCGCCGGAGCCCACGTGGTGCCAGGCGTCGTGCCAGGCCCAGGGACAAAGGGTCCTCCGGGGGCTGCGGTGAGGACTGGGAGAGAGCACCTGCGTTAGACAGGGCAGTTCAGGAAGGCTTCCTGAAGGAGGAGGCGTTGAGGCGGATGACAGGGAGGAGGGCTTCGCCATTTTAAAAGCTGGGGCCAGGGCTTCTGGGTGGCGGGACCAGTAAGTGTGAAGATCCCCAAACAGGAAGGCAGGTGGCACTTGGAAGGAACAGAAAGGTGTCAGTGTGGCTGTGGGGGGGGGGGGAGGGTGGCGTGAGGGCGGGAGGGGTCAGGAGATGGAGCGACAGGTCACATGGCGACGAAGGGGCTGGGCTGTGCGACTGGATTTCATTTTTAAGAGCGACGGGGCACCAAGGATGGGCTGAGCGAGTGGGGTGTGGAACGGGGCCTCTGGTTGCTGTGGGCGAACCAGGGGCGGGCTGGAGTGGGAGAAGCCGGCCGCCAGGGTGGGGTCAGCAGGAGGCTCTGTGTGGTCCAGGCGAGAGGGAGGGGGCCTGGCCGGGGGGGTGGGGGCCTGGGGGAAGCCGACCTGCCCCTGTGGCCTCGGTGGCGGGTGGCCGGTGCTGCCGTGTGGAGACCAGAAACCCGGGGAGGAACCGGCCGGGTTTGTGCAGCGGGCGGGGCGGGAGAGGAAGTCGAAACTTTAAACTCGAGTTGCCTGCGAGGCATCGGGGCCGGGAGGTGTGGCCCGTCGGGCCGGGGCAGAGCTTTCTGGCGGGACTGGTGGCATCTCCTGGCAGCCACCGGCCTCCGAGGCGGGGGGAGCAGCCTGCAGGCCCCTCGGTCCGGCCGGCCCCCCGCGGAGGGAGTCAGGGCTGGCGCCTGCCTCCGGGGCCCCGCAGCCCCTCTGACCGGGGACCGGAACTAGCTTCTGGGGGAGACGGGGCCACCATTGGAGCTCCGTGACCCTCACTTCCTCACGTGGAGGAAGCAGCCAGGTGAGTCCTCCTGGCAGCCCCGCCGGAGGGAGGCCTGGGCGGCTGGGGCCGTCTGTCTGTCTGTCTGTCCGCAGGCTTGCGAGGCCAAGCTCAGACGGGGAGGGCTCTGAGGGCAGAGGGCGCAGTCTGAGCTGAGGGGGCTGGGCCAGTGTCCCCAGAGCTCCTGCCCCCCCGTCCCCGTGCTGAGAGGCGGCCGCTGCTGCCCCGAGGCCCAGGCAGACAGAGGGGCCCGGCCTGCCTCTGTGGAGCCAGGTGAGCAGATTCCGGCTCCGCGTCATCTCCCCTGAGCTTCATCCGACACAGAAAGGCCACCCCCAGTCGTCAGAGGGAGGAACTGAGGCCTGGGGCCGAGAAGGGCCTGCCCGGGCTGCTGATGGCTCGAGGCGGCTCCCGGATCCGTGTCCACTCAGTGCCTTGGCCAGAGTGAAGTCCAGCCCTCTGTGTTAAGAAGCGGCAGGACCAGAGAGGGCAGGGGGTCGGCCCGAAGTCACACAGCCAGAGTGAGGAGGAGCCGGCCGGGAACCGAGGCTTCGTGACGCCCAGGCCAGGCCCCGTCCTCTTCTCTGGACACAGCCTTCACTGAACCCCAGTGTCCAGGAGGAGGCTCGGGGACTCAGGGAGCCCGGCGGCTGGGCCCCCCGCCCCCCTCCCCCACTTCAGGGCAGGACGGGCCTGCGTGCCCAGGCTGGCTGCCCGTGTGAAGAGGGGCTCCGGCCCGTGGAGGCTCTGCCACGGGGCTGGAGCTGCCCCAGAGGGTTTATGCGGCGGACACCCGGGCCCAGGCGTCCGTTAGGGCTGGCACCGCGGGGGAGGGCCAGGGGCTGCAGAGAGGAACGCGGAGGCACGGCTGCCCGCGAGCAGGAGAGGAAGTCGCCAGGGGAACAGGAAGGAGGCCTGGTTCGTCGCGGGGCGGCGGGGTGGGGGGGGGGGGGGTGGCGAGCTGGGTCCTCCCACAATGAGTTCCTGTACACGCTGTGGGTGCCGGCCTTTCCCATGCTGAGGAGCGTGAGGCCCCCAAACCACCCGGAGACACCCCCCTGCAGAGAGCCCTGTTCAGGAGTGGGGGCCAGGCCGGGCCAGGGAGCCAAGCCCCAGGGAGCGGGGACCAGTCCAGGGGACAGTGGCCCCCCAGCTCCGGTGCCCGCACTCAAAGGCTGGAGGTGCTCTGAGCCCAGCTGACAGGCTCAGGGCCCCCCCCCCCCCCCCCGCCCCCGGAGCTCAGGGCGTGGAGATAACACCCATCGTGCTCACCCAGCCACCCCACAGCCCCACGGGCCCCGATTCCCCTTGAGCTCAGGGTTTGGGATGGGAGGAGTCTGAGGAGTGGCCAGCCCCTTGTCCTGACTGTGGGGTGCAGTGGGGTATGTGTGTGGGGCTTTCTGTGCTACAGGAACCTGGTGGGCTGGCCACTCTGTGCCCGACTGAGGATGGCCGTTCCCTGTGGAGCCTGTGCCCTCACCCCGTGCCCTCACCCTGTGCCCTCACCCTGTGCCCTCACCCTGTGCCCTCACTCTGTGCCCTCACCCTGTGCCCTCACCCTGTGCCCTCACCCCGTGCCCTCACCCCGTGCCCTCACCCTGTACCCTCACCCTGTGCCCTCACCCCGTGCCCTCACCCTGTGCCCTCACCCTGTGCCCTCACCCTGTGCCCTCACTCTGTGCCCTCACCCTGTGCCCTCACCCTGTGCCCTCACCCTGTGCCCTCACCCTGTGCCCTCACCCTGTGCCCTCACCCCGTGCCCTCACCCCGTGCCCTCACCCTGTGCCCTCACCCTGTGCCCTCACCCTGTGCCCTCACCCTGTGCCCTCACTCTGTGCCCTCACCCTGTGCCCTCACCCCGTGTCCTCACTCTGTGCCCTCACCCTGTGCCCTCACCCTGTGCCCTCACCCTGTACCCTCACCCTGTGTCCTCACTCTGTGCCCTCAGCCTGTGCCCTCAGCCTGTGCCCTCAGCCCTGTGCCCTCACCCTGTGCCCCCCAGCTCTGTGCCCTCAGCCCTGTGCCCCCAGCCCTGTGCCCTCAGCCCTGTGCCCCCAGCCCTGTGCCCTCACCCTGTGCCCTCACCCTGTGCCCCCAGCCCCGTGCCCTCACCCTGTGCCCTCACCCTGTGCCCTCAGCCCTGTGCCCTCACCCAGTGCCCTCACCCCATGCCCTCAGCCTGTGCCCTCACCCTGTGCCCTCACCCTGTGCCCTCACCCCATGCCCTCAGCCTGTGCCCTCACCCTGTGCCCCCAGCCCCGTGCCCTCACCCTGTGCCCCCGGCCCTGTGCCCTCACCCTGTGCCCTCACCCCGTGCCCTCACCCTGTGCCCTCACCCCGTGCCCTCCGCCTGTGCCCTCACCCTGTGCCCTCAGCCCCGTGCCCTCACCCTGTGCCCCCGGCCCTATGCCCTCACCCTGTGCCCCCGGTCCTGTGCCCCCGGCCCTGTGCCCTGCTCCACCCAGCATCCGAGAGCGCTGTGTGCGGCCTCTGTCAGGGCCCTGCCCGCTGCCTAGACAGCAATGGCTCACCCACCCAGAGCCGCCCCCACCCTGTCCCCGCACCTCCCGGCTGGGAGAAGGGACACAGAGGGTTGGGCCTTGTGGACGGTGACGCCCTGTCCCCTGCCCCCAGGGCTGGCGGGAGGATGGATCCCGAGCCCCTCTACAACCTGCTGCAGGCGCCCAGGCAGGCGGGCCCGCCGCCGGAGGAGGAGCTCCCACAAGGTGCCGGGACCTGGCGGGGCTGGGGGTCCGGGCGGGGTGGGGTGGGGGTGGGGGGGTGACGTGGGGTCTGCATCCCAGAGCCAAATGGGCTGCGCCTGGGAACATGCCTTCGTACAGCTTGTCACTGGGCCCCGTTCTGTTAGGAACACCCCGCCCGCTTCTGGAACCTTCCGCAGCTATGCCCCTGCCCTTCACAGCCGCACATCCTTCCCCTGCCCCTCACAGCCGCACATCCATGAGCTAATGGTGACGGTGAGGAGGAGGGTGCTACTTGCCACGCGTGCCTACTGTGTGCTGTGCCGTGCTAAGCACCTCTGTGTACAGCATCTCCTTCGTGGCTCTGAGGGGAGGTGCGCTTACCTCCTCTGTGTACGTGGGGACACGGAGGGGAACCCCGTGAGGAAGCTGAGCCCGAGGAGGGCGGCTCAGGACTCAGGCTGCACACCCACCAGGCGGTCCAGGCGGAGTCTGCGCAGATCTGACATCTCGGGGTGGGGCTGGGTCTCTTTAGGGCGAGGGTGGGGTGGGGGGTAGGCTAGGAGCCACTCGGCGAGTGTGGGCCCCATCAGCATGTCTGTGTTCTGAGTGTGGGGTGTTTGTGGCCTTGACGTCACTGCCCTGGCGTCTCCCTGTGACCGCAAACACCCCGAGAGGCCCCCGGAGTCCCCAGGCCAGGGCGCGCGCGGGCTCCCTGGAACTCGTGTCATATAAGCACCATTATAACGACAGAGAAACAGGTGACATGGTAACGTGAGAGAGCAGAATCTGGCTTTACCGGGCCCTGTGAGTCCAGCCTTTAAACACGCGTGGGGACCCGGAGCCCTGGGCGAGTGACCGGGACCGGGGCCGGGGCCAGGGTCTGGGCCGGCTCCGTGCATGGCCGGGCTGTCTGTTTACCGCTGGTTCAGGACTGGACGCCACCAGGAAGGCTGCTCTCAGGGCGCAGACTCCGTGGTTAGAAAACTATTTGGTTTTGTCTTATGGCTGATTTAGAGACAGGGACAGCAGGGCGGGACCAGGTGGCCCGGAGGGACCGGGATGGAGGGACCGGGATGGAGGGACCGGGATGGAGGGACTGGGATGGACGGACCAGGATGGAGGGACTGGGATGGAGGGACCGGGATGGAGGGACCAGGTGGCCCAGAGGGACCAGGATGGAGGGACTGGGATGGAGGGACCGGATGGACGGACCGGATGGAGGGACCGGGATGGACGGACCGGATGGACGGACCGGGATGGAGGGACCGGGATGGAGGGACCGGGATGGAGGGACCGGATGGAGGGACCGGGATGGAGGGACCGGGATGGAGGGACCGGGATGGAGGGACTGGGATGGACGGACCAGGATGGAGGGACCGGATGGAGGGACCGGGATGGAGGGACCAGGTGGCCCGGAGGGACCAGGATGGAGGGACTGGGATGGACGGACCAGGATGGAGGGACTGGGATGGAGGGACCGGGATGGAGGGACCAGGTGGCCCAGAGGGACCAGGATGGAGGGACTGGGATGGAGGGACCGGGATGGAGGGACTGGGATGGAGGGACCGGGATGGAGGGACCAGGTGGCCCGGAGGGACCAGGATGGAGGGACTGGGATGGACGGACCAGGATGGAGGGACTGGGATGGAGGGACCGGATGGAGGGACCGGATGGAGGGACCGGGATGGACAGACCGGAACTGCGTCACCGCAGCCATTCATCGGTCGCTCTCGCTGGCTGCCCATCCGGTGTTTGCTGAGACCCGCCCGGCGCCCGCACAGGGGCCCCGTCCTCAGGAGACGCGGGCTGGGAGGTAGTCGCGGGGCTTCAGAGCAGCTGGGACGTCTTGGCCGGGGCACGTGAAGACTCAGGAGAGGCACTTAGTTGACGTGGGTGAGGCCGTCCCCGCCTGGTGACTCAGTCTCCCCGTGTCCATTAGGCTAGCTGACCTCTGGGGTCCCTGCAGCCCTGACACCCTGTACGTCCCGTGAGTCTAGAATGTGGGGAAGCTGCGGACCAGGGTCCGGGGCTCAGAGAGTGGGCAGGTGGCCCGTGTCCACACCAGGGAGACAGGCAGACGTCAGAGGAGACGGGCTCCAGAGACAAGCAGTCGTTGTGCGTGCTCCCAAAACGTCAGCACGGGAACGGGCCGGCGCTCACAGGCCACTCTGGGGAGAGCTGAGGGGGGTGGAGGGGGAGGTGGGGAAACAGCCGGCAAAGGAAGCGGTGGGGACCGGGCTTGTGTGAAAACCCGCCACTTGGGGTGTTGGGTGCTCAGGGGGCGTCTCTTTCTGTGTGTGTGTAGCTGGTGTACACATGTGTCTGTGACTGTGTGTCTGTGTGTGCAGGTATGTGTCTGTGTATCTGTGTGTGCAAGTGTGTGTATCTATATGTGTGAGTGCATATGCCTGTGCACCTGAGAGTGTGTGTCTGTGTGTGCATATGTGTGCAAGTGTGTGTTGATGCATGTGACTGTGTGTCTGTGTGTCTGTAGGTGCCTGTGCATCTGAGAGTATGTGTCTGTGTGTATGTGCAAGTGTGTCTGTGTGTGTGACTGTGTATGTGCCTGTGCATCTGTGTGTGGGGGTGACTGTGTGTGAGTACATTTGTGTTTGTGTGTGTGCATGCGTGTGCAGTGTGTGTGTGAAGCAGCAAGACCAAATCCCCCTTGCGGCCAAGGTGACAGCTCTCCAGGAGACCAGGGCCCCGCCGCGTCCCCAGACGCGCGTCATGCTCGCCTCTGCTTCCAGGGGAAAAGAAGAAATTCCTGCCCCCCGCGTCCCGGGAGAACCCCAAATTCGCAGAGCTGCAGAAGGTGAGGCAGCTTCTCCCACCCTGACTTCTCCGGAGGCAGCCTTCCGCCGCCCTGACCTCAGGCTAGCAGGTGGCGACTCCGCAGGCCCCGGGCACCTGTTGCGTGGCTGCATGAAGGAGCATTGATTGAGCACTGACTGTATACCTTTCTAACACGCTCGCAGCAAGCCTCACAACAGATTGAGAGGGACCTGCTGCTCCCTGCACCCCAGGGAGGGCACAGCAGTGCTCAGAGAGATGGCCTGGCCTGTCGGGGGCGCGGGGCTGGCGGTGACAGGGCCGGGGTCTGACCCGGGCCTCAGCCCGAAGCCCGTGCTCCGGCACGCCCTGGGCGGCCCAGGCCACGGCCGCTGTGAGGGGTGGGACAGGTGTCTCCCGTCCACAGCCTGTCCTCAGGCCTCCACCTCCCCCTGGTCTCCACGGGGCCTTTCTCCCGCCTCCTCCAAGGGGCTTCCTGGCTGCACCACCTTCCGCTCCCAGAGACTCTGGCCCCGCGTCCACCCTCCTCTCCCTCCCTCCGTTCTCGCTCCCTCCACCCACCTCTCCCACTGTCGGGCCCTGGGACACAGAGGGCCCCGCATGGTCCCTTCGGGAAAGCCTGGTTCATACACCAGTCCCGGTTAGCTCGGGGCTGCTCCCTTAAAGAGACCGGGCAGTAATTCTCTGCTGCATCTGGCCCCTGGAGCACAGGCAGAGCTGCAGAGGGGGCAGGCTTTATGCAGCACTCGGTCAAGTTTAGGGTTTGGGACGGGACACCAGCAGCCCCTTACCCTGGACAAACCACAGCCTCCCAGGGCCGGGTCTGTGGTGGAGAGAGGCAGAGGGTTTTCGGGAGCCGAGACCAGGCCCCTAACTCAGTCTGGGAGAGCAGGGAGGGCTTCCTGGAGGAGGTGATGTTTGAGCTGGCTTTGAAGGATGGGTGGGAGTTGGCAGGTGGGAGGGGCCCTCCGGGATGAGGGGCCGGGTGAGACGTGGCCTGGGTCAGCCGTCCTCTGGGCCCGGCAGGTGCTGATGGAGTGGATCAACGCCGAGCTCCTCCCCGAGCACATCGTGGTCCGGAGCCTGGAGGAGGACATGTTCGACGGGCTCATCCTGCACCACCTTTTCCGTGAGTGGCTGCCCCCCAACCTGCCCCCTGCAGGTGGGCTCCTCACCCGTCCTTACCCTCCCACCCGGCTGAACTCTAAGCCTGGGACTCTCCCACCTGCACCTGCCTCGCGAGCGTGTATGGAGCGCTTGCTGTGAGTGGGCCACGGGGTAGCAGACCCACTGACGGCCCGCCGGGCTCCCGCTGTGAGGGAAGCAGGCATGGAGGGTGCTGCTCCCCGCCCGCCCGCCCGCCGGTGCTCCTTTCTCAGCCCAGAAAGCCCCCTCACGGCTGCCTCCGGGCCCTCGGGCCTTCCCCACCCCCTCACCCTCCCTGGTGGGAGCTCGGCCTGGTCTGAGGTCTGTCTCTGCACTAAGCTGGGAGGCCCTGCGGGGCGGGCGGGTCTGATCTGGTCCTGGGTCGGCCTGGGGCCGGCGCAGCACCTTTCAAAGGGCGCTAGCACATCCCCAGCCTCCCCGCGGCTTCCTGAGCACGGACCGTGGAGCAGGCGTGGCCAGGCCCCAGAACAGCTCCGTGCTGCTGCTATCCCACTTCACAGATGAGCACACTGAGGGCTGCGGGCCTGGTAACTTGTCCGAGGTCTCACAGTGAAGAAAGCAGGGGAGGGGGCTTTAACCGCTGGCCACACTGCCCTGCAAAAATGGTCACAGAGAGTGGGGGTGGGGCAGGGGTGGGCACAGCAGGGGTCCTGGTGAGGGGCGGGGCTTGCTCAGCCCCACCGCCCGCCTGCCCCACTGCTGAGGGGCCGGCGCTCTTACTACCTGGATGCTGGCCTGGCTCAGTCTCCTGGAGGAAGCACGCTGGCTGTGGGTCCCCCTGCAGGAGCCCACACATTTTTTTCACCCCCTCCTTCCTCCCCCCTCTCCTGCCCTACCCTGCCTGCTCCCAAACTCAGAGAGGCTGGCGGGGACCAAGCTGGAGGTGGAGGAGATCGCCTTGACTGCGATGAACCAGAGGCGCAAGCTCGAGGCAGTCCTGGAGGCCACCAACCGCTGCCTGCAGGTGGAGCAGCCCACGTGGAGCGTGGACGGTACGCGGGTGCGCCGGGCTGGTGTCTGGGGCGGCCCGGAGCCTGGTCCCTTTGCATGGGGACAGTTTCTCTCACCCACCGGGCGCAGCTCGCCTCAGGTCTGGGCACAACCTGGGGCTTGGAAGGAGGCAGAAGCCTCAGGCAGGTGCAAAGTGGGCCCAAAGGCACGGTCAGCTGGGGAGCAAACAGCCCTCCCGTCCCCGAGGTGTCGCTGCAGGGAAACCCGGCAGAGGACGGTACACACAGCCTGGCACAACGCAGCCACTGCGGACAGTTCCAGTGCCGTGACGCACCCCTCTGCCCTGTCGGGGGGCACGGCAGCCCATCCTATGAGCTTATTTCTATTGTATCTGCGGCGCCTGCAAAGCACCGAGTCTGCCCTCCTCGGTCACAGCTTGCTATGAACGTCCTGCCGTTCCAAGCTCTGCATTCTCCCCACTTCCCAGATGAGAAAACTGAGGCTGAAAGGAAATAGGGAGGTTGGGCGGCAATGATGTCACCGTTTGCAAACCCGCTTTGTGTCGGGCCGCACGCCACTGCCTTCACCGCTTTGCTTCCTGCCTTACGCTCAGCAGCTGGTGTTTATGATGTTGATGTTGCCCCGACTGAGGCCACATTCAGTTTAAACCCAACGATTTGTCCAACTGGTGTCCTACGCCAGGGCAGGCCACGTGGCTGGTTTCAGGTGCAGACAGCGCGTCAGAGAACATCCGTGTGTAACCCCGGCCCCCCGGCGGGCGGTGCCCTGGGCCGTGTTCGCAGAGGCGGAATGCCTGAGGCCGAGTGTGACTGTTCTTAGATCTGAATGCATCTCCAGGCCTCTGCTTCCCAGGGTGGACACAGTCTCGGGGGTCCACCCTGGGACAGGGGGTTGTTGTGAGGATAAGGAGACCCCACGGGGCCCCGGCATTGTGGCCCAGCGCTGACCTGTGTCCCTCCCCCCAGCCATCTTTAACAAGGACCTGCTGGCCACCTTGCACCTCCTCCTGGCTCTGGCCCAGCGCTTCCAGCCCGGCCTGCCCCTCCCGCCCGACGTGCAGGTGGAGGTGATCACCATGGAGGTGAGGCTGGGCCTGGGCTCCATCGCACGGGGCGAGCGGCTTGGGTCCACGTTCGTGCCCTGGATTGTTGGATGCTGCAGGGGGCGGGGCCGAGCCCAGTGGGCTCTGGGGAGGCATGAGAAATGGGAGATCCAGCCCGGACAGCGGTGGGGGCGGGGCTCAAGCTGTGGGTGGGAGAGGCTGAGAGTCCCGCAGAGCAGCAGGGACCCAGCGAGGCCACCGGAGGTTGGGCCCTGCCTGGGAGTTATAAGGTCCTGCTGAGGGCAGCCATGTCCCACCACGGAGTCACACCTCTGTCCTGGGTGCTGTCTCTCACTCCCTAGCCGATGGCTAGGACGATGCCCGGGTTTTCTCCACCCCAAGGGGTACTCTCTCAGACTCAGCACCACAGTGGGGGCCCTGACTGCTGTTCCTTATACCTGAGCCTCTGGGTACCCGTGAGGAGTGGGCGTCCCATCCTGGGGCTCACCTTTAACTTGACCCAACAGAGTAGGCCACGCCCAGCCTAACTCAGGTGACTTACTCTTACTTTCTCAAAACCATTAATTAAAATTATCCCCTGAGCAGTTCCATGGCTTTTGTTTATACTTCTTATATAAACCAGAGGGACTCCATTTCCTCACTCATTCACTTATCCACCCACCCATCCATCCATCGACCCATCCATCCATCCATCCATTTACCCATCCATCCATCCATTCATCCATCCATCCATCCATCCATCCATCCATCCATCCACCCATCCACCCACCCATCCATCCATTGACCCACCCATCCATCCATCGACTCACCCATCCACCCACCCATCCATCCATCTATCCATTTACCCATTTATCCATCCATCCATCCATCCCACCCATCCACCCATCCATTCATCCATCCACCCACCCATCCACCCATCCACCCATCCATTCATCTATCCACCCATCCATTCATCCACCCATCCATCCATCCAGTCATTCATCCACCCACTCACCATTCATTCGTTACTGACCTCTGTGAGCCAGGCACTGGTGAGGCTCTGGGGTTCCTGGGGCACGAGGCCGACTCGGTCCTAGTCCTCATGGGTCTCAGGCTCATGGGAAGGACTATTAGGGGACCAAGTGATGAGGCCAGGAGGCCACCCTGAGGAGGACTGGGGCTCCTCGGGGCTGCTTTGGCCTTTAGACCGAGCCCCAGGCCTGGGCCCCTGCGTTCGCCGGGTGACGCATCCCTCCCTCTCCGTTCTCAGAGCACCAAGAGCGGCCTGAAGTCGGAGAAGTCAGTGGAGCAGCTCACCGCGAGCAGGTGAGGGAGGAGCAGGGCCGGGCCGGGGTTTGGTGGGATTGGAGGGGCCCTCACACTCTGCCTGTCCCCTCAGGCCTGTGGGGACCCCAGGGGCCCCTCCGTCTCGCTGGTCCTCCCAGACATGCCCGCCTCCTCCAGCTCCCTTCACCCTCTCTGCCACCAGCAAGCAGGCAGAGCTGGGATCAGAGGGCCCTGGCCCTCAGCCACAAGGTCACCCTCAGCCACGGGCCAGGAGGACCCTGGGGCCCGAGCCCTCCTGGGAAGCCACCACGGGGCAGGGAGGTGCTGCCGCCGAGTGACCCTGACATCGATGGCAGAGCCCGCGGGCCTCCTGGTGCAGGGAGGCAAGGGCACCAGGCGCTCACTCGTACCACCAGCACTTATGGAGCGCCTTCTGCATGCAAGGCGAGAGCTCTGTCCTTGCGTCCAGCTCAGCCGGCTGTCAGTCTGTTGTCTGTCCGGCGAGCAGGAGGCCCAGCGAGCTCTGCCCTCCTAGAGGCAGGGCCACTGCCAGTCCTGGGGGGCTCTCTGGGTGGGTCTGAGAGGCCAGTCCTGGGGGGCTCTCTGGGTGGGTCTGAGAGGCCAGTCCTGGGGGGCTCTCTGGGTGGGTCTGAGAGGCCAGTCCTGGGGGGCTCTCCGGGGTCTGAGAGGCCAGTCCTGGGGGGCTCTCCGGGTGGGTCTGAGAGGCGGCTGCTTGCAGAAGCGTCCTCGGCTCTCTCTTCCCATTAACATTTGCTGGAGGCCCGCTCTGCACAGGGCGCCTGGCCATGGCCCCTACAAAGCCTGGCTAAGAGCGGTCAGTCCTCTTCGGGTCAGAGGCGTGACGGTCAGCTCCACCCGGCCTTCACCCTGGCTCTGCCGCATGAGCTGTGTGACCCTGGGCAAGTCACCTCCCCTCTCGGAGACTCTTGCTCCTCTGAAAAGTGGGGATGCGCTCCTCCCTGTTGGGGCTGTGGTGAGGGTCGTAGATGATGCGTGTGAAGCGACCTTCCTCCACCCCTGTGCTCCCCGATCCTGAGGCCCCTCCAGTCTGTGGCTCCTGGTTTCCTCTGGTGCGTGGGGGGTGGGCTTCAAGTGCCGCAGGGTAAGGGGTGGCCGGGCCCCAAGCCTGTGAGCAGAGTGAGGCCGAGGCCCTTTAACCTTCCCAGGACAACTCTGGAGGGAGCCTTGTCCCTGTGACTCAGTGAGGCCGAGCCACCTCCCGTGAGCTGCTCTGAGCTGCCCCAGCCAGGCCTGAGTTCCAGGGTAGAAGGATTTGGGGACCTTGAGTGGGAAGGTGCCGTTGGAGCCCATGACACCACATTCCTTCACCCTTCGCGACCCTAAAACCGCCCCTCTCTGCCCCCCGTGAGTTCAGACACCGCGGCCAGGGCCACCTCTGGCTCCCAGCTGTGTCCTGGGCTCCACGGGGCACCTCTGCCTTTATGCTGAGAGCTGGCTCTCTGCTCCAGCTGCCCCGACCCCCGACCCCGGCTCCCCGCAGAGGGGCCCCTGGCTCCCCAGAGCGTGGCCTACTTGGGGCCCAGAGCTTTGCTTCCAGGGTCCCATCTGTGGGGGCGGGCGTGGGGGGCGGGGGGGCACACTGTGGGTGCTAGGACGGTTCCATACCCTGATGAGGGCGGGGATCGCACAAGTGCGTAAAAATATGTAAGCTATACCCTGAGGATTGGTGCATTTTATTGTCTGTATAATACACTTCCCTCCCCTGAACTGAAAGAGCGACCCCCAAAACAAGACCCCTGCCCCTTACGAAGCTGCCAGGGATGAAAGACGCCGGCTTCTTTGTAACCTTGCCAGGGCCAAGCCTCGTCGTCGTAAAAACTGTGGGTCTCAAGGTTTTTAACCATTTCTTTGCATTTTTCTCCCCTACCATCCCCCCTTAGCGCAGACAAGGACCAAGCTGCAAGTGAGTACTGTCAGACCGCGAGGGAGTCCGTTCCTATCGCGTGCGTGTGACAGCGGGCACGCAGCCACGGAGGGCCGGCTCTTGGCCCGCTCTCTTGGGGGCCTGCATGTGCACCTCGAGCTTTCTTCTGGCCCGTTTGTCCCTCCTTCTGTCTGTCCTTGCCTGGACCTGCTGTTCCTTCTCATGCTGTGGCTCCCAGCTGTGTCCTGGACCCCACGGCCTTTATGCTGAGAGCTGGCTCATATGGGTGGACAGAGGTTTCGTCCCCATTGGTGGTGAGGGTGGAGCTGTGAAGTGTGTGGGCTCTGGAGCCAGGTGACCTGGGCCCACACACGAAATCTCCCATTTATTAGTCATATGAGTTTGGGAAAGTCTCTCAACCCACCGGTGCCTCAGTTTCCCCATCTGTAAAATGGGATTAATAATGGCACACACCTCTTAGGCTGGTGATGAGGGTTCAAAGAGGATTTGTAAATGTGCTCAGCACATAGTGGGTGCTTAATAGTGATTGTGGCTGCTGCTTTTATACAGAGCTCCTCACCAGTTGACTGACTGACCCAGCCATTCCTTCCTCCATTCATTCATTCATTCACTCACTCACTCATTCATTCCTCAGGCAACTGGACTGGCCAGCTGTTCATCTACTCATCCATTCACTTACCCACCCATCTGTCTACCAATCCATCCATCCACCCATACACCAATCCACTCATCCACCATCCATCTCTATCCGCCCATCATCCATCCACCCACCAATCCATCCATCCATCCATCCATCCATCTATCCATCCATCCATCCAACCATCCATCCATCTACCAACCCATTTATCCATCATCCATCCATCATCCACCAATCTATTAATTCACCATCCATCCATCCATCCACCACCCTAACATTTTCCCCACTGTACAGGACACAGGGCTGTATGGGCAGGCACCTCGCCTGGAGATAGAAATAATGACCAGCCAGGGGCTTCTAGAACAGGGCGGAGGGAGGCAGCCTGGGGGCAGGAAGGAGAGGGAGGTGCCAGGCCGGATGAGAGTGAGTGTGTGTATGTGGGGGCGGCATGAGGACACCGGGGTTGCCCAGGGAGCAGTGTTTGTTAGGGGGCAGCATGAAGATGGTCACACGGTAAGGGGCAGGGCCTCCTCACACCGTTTCTGGCACATTCGTGCTGGGCTGGCCTTGTCTGCCTCTGTTCCTGGCTCCTCCGGGGACACTTCCCTGGCCGCTGGCCGGAAGGTCCGGTAGGGACCCCGGTGTCTGCACTGTGGTTCTTGGCTTACGGGGCTTTTCCGTGTGCACGAGCTATCTGGTGCCGCTCTTCCCCTGACTAACGGAGGAACAACAGGCACAGAGAGGCGAAGTGACTTGCCTGGGGTCACACAGCGGCTGAGTGGCAGAATCCGAAGGTCACTTCTTCTGCTCAGCCTGTGTATTCAGAGCCGAGGACCCTCTCCCTGGGGGACTGTGTTAGCTGCCGAGAGTGAGAATGCAGGCTGTGGACAAAGGGTGTCAGTCTGAGGACTCGCGTGTCTGAGGCTGGACCAGGAGCCCGAGCTGCCAGGATGCTCTGTCCCCAGACCCTGTGGGCGTGGCTCAGCTGCCTCCGCCGGCCGTGTGCACGCCGCAGGCTCAGGCCTCGGGGAGAGCTCGACGCCCTCATTCTGCCAATCCACCAAGGCCCACGAAGGGACCTGGGGGCCCGTGTCAGTCCGGGGCTGGCCCCTGCTCAGCAGGCAGCTCCGTGGGCCTGTGGGTGGAGCAGGGAACTGGAGGAGACGAGCAGTTTCCAGAGGAAGGGATGGGGGCGGGGCAGAGGGAGGGACGTTTACTGAAGTACTTGGCGGCCCAGCCACCACGCCAAATTCGATCTTTGCCACCAAATTTGATCTTCGCAATGACCCTAGCTGGTAGGTATGATCAGCCATACTTTGCAGCTGCGGAAACGAAGGCACAGAGAGGGGTGGCCACCCCCCCTGAGCCACTCAGCCAGGGAGGCAGTGGCTGGGACCCAGGCCCGATTTTAAACTCCAGGAGCTTGAGCTAAAAGGCCAGCTCCCCCGGCCTGGTGACGCCGAGGAACGGGTGGGAGAAAGCCCCTGTTTGGCTCAGAGGTCACAGCGTGTAACCAGCAGTTTCTGGTCTGTCTGCAGAGGACGTCTTCGATGAACTATTCAGGCTGGCTCCCGAGAAGGTGGGCGCCGTGAAGGAGGTGAGAGACCCAAGTCCCCGCAGCTCTGGCCCCCGCCCCCACCCGCCCCCACCAGCCTGGGCCACGGTTTCCTGTGGAGCGTGGGGGGTGGGGCTCCAAGTGCCACAGGGTAAGGGATGGTCGGGTCCCAAGTCTGTAAACGAAGTTTACATCCATCCACGCGCCCATCCACCCACCCATCCATCCATCCATCCATCCATCCATCCATCCATCCAGCCATCCACCCATCCACCCATCCACTCATCTTCCCGTCCACCCATCCACCCATCCACCCATCCACCCATCCATCCATCCACCCATCCACCCATCCAGCCAGCCATCCACCCATCCACCCATCCACCCACCCATCCACCCATCCATCCATCCATCCATCCATCCATCCATCCATCCATCCATCCACCAGCCATCCACCCATCCACCCATCCACTCATCTTCCCGTCCACCCATCCACCCATCCACCCATCCACCCATCCACCCATCCATCCATCCACCCATCCACCCATCCATCCATCCATCCATCCACCCATCCACCCATCCACCCATCCACCCATCCACCCATCCATCCATCCATCCATCCATCCATCCATCCATCCATCCATCCATCCATCTTCCCGTCCACCCATCCACCCATCCATCCATCCATCCATCCATCCATCCACCCACTCATCTTCCCGTCCACCCATCCACCCATCCACCCATCCATCCATCCATCCACCCATCCACCCATCCACCCACCCATCCACCCAGCCATCCATCCATCCATCCATCCATCCATCCATCCATCCATCCACTCATCTTCCTGTCCACCCATCCACCCATCCATCCATCCATCCATCCATCCATCCATCCATCCATCTTCCCGTCCACCCATCCACCCATCCACCCATCCATCCATCCATCCACCCATCCACCCATCCACCCATCCATCCATCCAGCCATCCACCCATCCACCCATCCATCCATCCATCCATCCATCCATCCATCCATCCATCCATCCACTCATCTTCCCGTCCACCCATCCACCCATCCACCCATCCACCCATCCACCCATCCACCCATCCACCCATCCACCCACCCATCCACCCATCCATCCATCCATCCATCCATCCTTCCATCCATCCATCCATCCACCCACTCATCTTCCCGTCCACCCATCCACCCATCTACCCATCCACCCATCCATCCATCCACCCATCCACCCATCCACCCACCCATCCACCCATCCACCCACCCACCCACCCAGCCGCCCATCCATCCACTGGACCTGCCTGGGGGACAACGGGGAAGAAACGGGGCCCTGGTCCACACCTGCTGTGCGCCGGGTGCTGTGGGGTCGAGGGGGGCTTCCTGTCCCCTGAGGGGGACGGTGGCGCCCTGAGCCCTGGCTGGGTCCTTGCTCTTCCCTGGGTAGGCCATCGTGACCTTCGTCAACCAGAAGGTGGAGCGCCTGGGCCTGTCCGTGCAGGACCTGGACACCCAGGTAGGTGGTTTCTGGGGTTCGCATCCCCCCGGCTCCGTCTCTCTCCCCTGGGACAGCGGCGGTGTCCGGCGAGTGGCGGCACGGGCGAGGCCGGTTAGAGGCGGGTGGGCAGAGGGCTTCTGAAGGCCTGTGTCTGGGTGGTACCACCAGGATATACCAGCAGAAAGGAGTCCAGGCCGCGCCAGGCACTGCAGAGAGGCCCCCGTGCGAGGCATTTCCCTGGAGGTCTTCGTTTTCCTCCAAGATGCAGACGTGTGTTTTGTCTCTTTGAAGCGCTGCATCGGGCTGCATTAGCATATGACACGCTGGTGCCAGGACGGCAGCTTTATCTCTGCGCACACAGGCGGAACCGGCAGGAATATTAATGCGGCGGCCGCCGAGGGAGCCGTGTGCGGCTCTGTGCCTTCTCCCGAGGGAATAATTTTACTGTTAACTCCGTTCGCTCCTGCGCCTCTGGAGCTCCTGGGCCAGTGCGAGGCTTAAAACACGATAAGGGGCTCTTTCCCTGGAAACGTAGAACAGCGCCTTCTACTCGGCACGTACGAGGTGCCGGCACCAACAGCCGCTCCGTACCTGCTGTGGCTGCGCTTACAGCAATGCTTCAAGGTCAGGGACGCCGGCTGGCCCCATTTCTCAGACAGGGAAGCTGAGGCCCAGGGAGGCTGTGTGGCCTCGGTAGGGCCGCTCGGCCTGGGAAAGGAGAGTGGGACCCCCAGGCCCTTTGCCCCAGCGCCCAGGCCATGTGCCCCCAGCGCCAAGCCACGTGTCCTGTGCCCAGCGCCCAGGCCATGTGCCCCAGTGCCCAGGCCATGTGTCCTGTGCCCAGCGCCCAGGCCATGTGCCCCCAGCGCCAGGCCATGTGTCCAGCACCCAGGCCCTGTGCCCAGTGCCCCCCTCTGTAGTTTGCAGATGGCGTCATCTTACTCCTGCTGATTGGACAGCTGGAAGGCTTCTTCCTGCACCTGAAGGAATTCTACCTCACGCCCAACTCCCCTGCGGAGATGGTGAGTTTCCAGAGACATTCCCTGAGGGTCTGCCTCTGAGTGGACAGATCGGTGCAATCGGCACGGCCCGTCTTTACTTCCTCACCTCCAGTGACGTGAAGGGTGGAGAGGATGTTTGTTTGCCCGTGTGTCCTCTCATCCACCCACCCTCCCACCCACACACACACCTATCTGTTGACTTGCCCATTCACTCATTCACCCAATTAATTAAACCCTTCACCTGCTGCCCATCCATCCATCCATCCATCCATCCATCCATCCATCCATCCGTCCACCCGTCCACCCATCCACCCAGCTGCCCATCCATCCATTCATCCATCCATCCATCCACTCATCCATCCATCCATCCATCCATCCACCCACCCACCCAGCTATCCATCCACCCATCCATCCATCTATCCATCCATCCATCTATCCATCCATCCATCCATCCATCCATCCATCCATCCATCCACCCACCCACCCAGCCGCCCATCCATCCATCCATCCATCCATCCATCCATCCACCCACCCACCCATCCACCCACCTGCCCATCCACCCATCCACCCATCCACCCACCCGCCCACCATGCACCTGGCCCCTCATTCCTGAGACCCTGCTTGGTGACAGCCCTGTGCCGTGTGGGCCAGAAAGACAGCCCAACACAGCTCCTGCTTTGGGAGCCCCAGTCCACACCCCCGTGCTCTCAGCGATGCACAGTCTTCCAGGGCTCCTTGTGGGTGGGTCGGGGATCTGAAGGAGAGAGGGGTCCGTAGAACCGGAAGAAACCAGGAGAGACATTGCCTAGAGGGGGCTGTGAGGTTGATTAGCGCTTAGTCTGCAGAGTCAATCCCTCACCAGGGGACGGTGCCAACAGAGGCTCCGAGCCAGCTTTAGGGCTCGCTGTCCCACTTCACCCCACCCCCTCTCTGCTGCCCACACGGAAGGGTAGGCTCTACCTGACTGTCCCTGAGGCCCAGGGAGAGACTAGATGTGGAAAGGGAAGTGACCCCGACCCAGGGTCTGCTCTGAGCCCGGGACTGACAGGGCTCCCCACCCAGAATCCCCTATCAAGACACGGGGGAGGGGTGGGGACCCCACTCGGCAGGTGAACAAGGGGAGGCCTGGGGCCTAGTGACCCGCTCCCCTGCTCCAGGTCACCCAGTGGCCCAGCCGGGGTCAGGGCCCGGAGGGCCTGCGCCGGGCGGCCCTGCCCCCTCCAGCCTGCCCTGCGCGGGCGTCAGAGCGAGACAGACCTGACTCTAGCCCTTCCCGTCGGTGAGCTCAGATCATCCCCGCGGCCACTGGGAGCCTCGGTTCCCTCGCCTGTGCTTTGCCCATGAAACGCAGCTGGTTCTGAGGGCATCTGCCACCCCCAGGGCCCGGGCTACCTCAGAAGAGGCCAGGCGGGACCGGTGCTCCCCCCCTGGCTCGGTCCCCTCCCCCAGGTCGCCTCTGCCTGGAAGCCTCCCCTGACCGGCGGGCGGGGCGCTCTCCTCAGTGGCTGCATTCCCACTAGAGGTGGCCTCCTTGGTGCGCGGTTGGACATCGTGGGTGAGGGTGGGCCTGCCACGGGGCCCGGGGCCTGGGTTGGGGCTGCCTCGTTTGCCAATGTCTGTGGGGTCTTGTCGTTGTAGCTGCACAACGTCACCCTGGCCCTGGAGCTGCTGAAGGACGAAGGCCTGCTCGACTACCCTGTCCGCCCCGAAGGTGAGCGGCGGCCACGGGGGTGGGGGGGGGGGGCGTGGGGGGAAGGGCAGGGCCTGTAGGTGCGCCCCAGCCGCTTGCTCTGTGGGGGACACTGTGGCTTCACCCGTGGGGGAGGGTCCCGGGGAGAGGAGGTGGGGGAGGAGTCCCTGGTGATGGGCGGCCGGAGAGGTGAGACCCTGAGGACTCTCTGCACCGGAAGAGGGGTGCCGGGGAGGACGGGGTGGCAGGAGGGCAGGGCCGTGCGGTGGGTCCTGCCTGGGACTCAGGCTGAGCGTGCCCGGCGGCCCGGCATGCCCGGGTTTGGGGAGTTAGCACTGAAGGCCCCAGTCCCAGGACAGCCCTGGGTCCCGGCCCTGGGACGGCCCCCCCTGCCCGGGCCTGACCGCTGCCCTGCTCTCCCGGCGCAGACCTCGTGAACAAGGACAGCAAGGGCACCCTGCGGGTCCTCTACAGCCTCTTCTGCAAGCACAAGCTGAAGGACAGCGCGGACAGGGGGCCCCGGGGACCCCCGAGTTGACCGTCACTGCCCCAAGCTGCTGCTCAGCCGCTTCCCTGGCCCCGGCCGGCCCCCCCCCCCGCCCCCCCCCCCCCCGTGTCCATCTGCTTGAGTACCTGTGAACCCACGAGACGTGGATCCGTTTTGAGCCAACCTTTGGCCTCGCTCGGTTTATTTTAACACGTGTGTTTCGGGGAGGGTTTGGGGAGCCTGCCAAGGTCCTGGAGGGCGTTCAACGTGCACAGACACGAGGTGACCCGGGCACAGCCTCGCTCCCTCCGCCCCTCAGGGGCAGCCAGAGCCCGGCCACGTGACCTGCACTCGGTTTGAGGTCTAGCTCTGAGGGCGGCACGGCTCTGAGGTGTCAGGGCTGACGGCCAGAGGCCCCGGCCTCCCCCGCTCAGCCGCTGCCGCCCAGGGTGACGGTCCCAGGATCACCACTCAGCGGCAGGAGCCCCACGTGACTCCACACCCACGTTCCCGAGCCCCTCGGGGAAGTTCACCCAGTTATTGCCCGAGGCACCGAGGCCCAGGCCACCCCTGTGGCTGAAATCGGGAGCCATGCCCGTCAGAGGGAAGATGTCCTTGCGGTGGGCGGGTGGTGGCTCAGCATCTCCCAGTCTGTCCCCAGGAGGCGCCGGGGGCTCTGGGTCCTCCTGGCACTGCTGGTTCTGACCTTCCCACGGACCCACCGCAGCCTCTCCACGCTGACCGCGGTCAGCCTGCCTGAGACGCCCTCCTCCCAGCCACCCAGCACCTGTCCCTCAAAAGAGGGGGACATCCTTGAGGAGAGAATGGAGGAGGGAGGGGCCCGGGGATAGGGTGGACGCCGGGGGGGGGGGGGGGGGGTCCGGGGCCTGGGGGTGGGTAGGAGTGGCTCCCACAAAGGAGACTGAGGCGGGTGCAGGGAGCCCCTCCCTCCGTGTCGCCTGCCACCCAGCACCCTGGCTCTCCCTGCCTCCCTCCCCTCCAGCCCCAGAAATCGGGCTCCAGCGGGCGTGGCTGCGGAGTTGGAAGCGGGTCTCCCAGTGGCCGGGGCGGCCGGGGCGGGCGGAGCTGGCGGGCTGGGCTGGGCGTGCAGCTCCGAGTGAGTGACGGGAAATGCCTCGAAGGCGGAGGCGCAGGAGTTGGGCCGCTTCCCAGAATAACCCCGGGGCAGCTGTCTCGGGCCTGAAACTGGGTCTGGCTGCCGGGCTGCGGGAGCCCCGGCCCGCACCGGCGCCGCGCTGGGAACAGATGGCACGAGGAATATTTTTCCTTTTACCAAAGTCAGCTGGGAGCGAACAGCTTGTCTGCAGGCCGTGTTCCTCCCGCCTCTCTGTGGTTACAGCTCAAGCCGCCGCCTCCCCCCGGCCCTGCCCCCACAGCTCCTCCTGGTAAGCCCTGGGCAGCCGGGCAGAGGGCCCCTCCGGCCTCTCTCGCCTCAGCGCTCACGGGCCCTCACCACTGGCCGGTTTGGCCCAGGGGCAGCCGGGCCCCTCGGTTCTTGGGTTCCGGGCCGAGCTGGGGCAGCAGCCGCTGGGGGCCTGGGGGGTGGGAAAAGGAACAATGGAATGTTCCAGAAATGATTCTCCAGAGAGAGCGGGCCAAGTGACCTGGGCAGACCACTTAATTAGTGTGGAAATTCATTCACTAATTAATCCACGAGTGTTTCAAGTCAGCTGGCACATCAGTGCCTCGTAGGGCATCGATGCACAGGGGGGCTTTTACCTCCACATAACCCCTGTGCACGAGCCACTCCTCAGGGACTGGAGCCCACCCAGCGGGGTGAACCCCAACACCTCGCACACCCCCCGACACCCCGCACACCAGCGTCACAGCTGTGCTCAACTCCGGGCTCGCTGCTCTAACCTCTGGCCAGTGCCCTCGGCCACGGAGCGAGGCCAGCGGGTCAGGTCACCAGCTCAGCCAATGGAGGACCCGAGCTCCGGGCCCTCCTTCCCTCGCCGTCTGTAGCCACGGGAGCAGTGTGGCCTCGGGGTGGCCTGCGCTCCAAGCCCCTGGGGCCTCTTCGCAGCTGCATGGTCTTGGGAAGTCGCCGCCCTTCCCTGAGGGCGAGTTTGCTGAGCCCAGAGCGTGGGACATGATGGGCCAGCCGCCCACCGTGCGCTGGTGCCTGGTCCAGGTGCAGAAACTAGAAACTTTGGGCCCGAAACACCCGGAACCAGTGTGAGTAAAGCGAGGCTGTGCTGGGAAGCTGAGTCTCAGGACCCCAGGGCTGGAACATTCTGCAACTTCTTCTTTTTAAAAATATACTAGTGGCCTGGTGCATGAAATCCGTGCACTTGGCGGGGCGTGGAATCCTGGCCTGTGCCCTGTCACAGTGCAGGAGTCCCACAATCCATCGCCCCAAAGAGGTAGGCCCCACCCACCCATCCGGAGCTCCTCGATGGATTGCCCCAAAGAGGTAGGCCGGAGCTGGGGGAGACCTGCGGACCCCCGGGGGCGGGCCCGCAGCGGAGGCCTCCCTCTGTGTGCACCTGCCTAACCCTCACCCCACCCCCCTGCAGCCCCACCCCCGTCCCCGTCTCAACGCTGCAAGGCCCCGCCCACCCGTGCCTGCTGTGCCTCCTGCCTGCTGAGTGGTCGTGACGTTATGGCATCCCGGACAATTTGCATATTCCTCTATTATTATATAGGATTTTTATTGATTTCAGAGAGGACAGGAGAGGGAGAGAGATAGACACATCAATGCTGAGAGAGAATCATAGATCGGCTGCCTCCTGCACGCCCCACACTGGGGATCAAGCCCACAACCTGGGCATGTGCCCTGACTGGAATCGAACTGTGACCTCCTGGTTCATAGGTCAATGCTCAACCCCTGAGCCATGCCTGCTGGGCTGCAACTTCCTCCCAGTGGAGCCCCTTGACTCCCCTTTCTGACCTTTCCCAGCCTGGGTCCCGAACAGCGAATCAAGTCCATCACTCCCCCCCCCCCCCCCACCGCCCTCTAGCACAGTGGGAACTGGTGTTGAGGGCGGGGTGTCTGGGTTCAAATCCCCACTCGGCCCTTTGTCTGCTGTGACTTCCTGGGAGGGACTGGGCTTCCTGAGCCGGTGCTTCCTCCTGGTCAGGGGGGTCCCCCCGAGGCAGCTCGGCTGACACCTCTGTCTGGTCCGCGCTGGGCTTGGCACTGCTGATGCCCCGAGTGCCCAGGGCTGCTCCGTGCCCTCGAACTTCCCTCAGCAGGACAGCGGGGTCTGGGTGTCCCCGGAGGAAGCTGCTGGCCTTTGGTGACCCCAACCGGAGGTCACGCGGCAGGGCTTCGGGCGCTCTGTGGCTGGCAGTCTCAGGCTGCTGTGGACTGGGCCTTGGAGAGCTGGAGACGCAAGGAGGCCTCCATGAGACCAGAGCCAGAGTCCCGAGGCGCTGGGCCACGGAGGCCACCAGCCCAGGAGGGTCCTGTCCGGACGCACAGGCCGGTCAGCCCAGCAGGGGAAGGAGCCCCACGGCCTCACGGACAGCTGGCCCGCGTCAGGCTGCTCCCCGGGGGTGGACGCCCCCGGCCCCTCCGGGTGCAGACAAAGTTTTGAACGCATCTTTCCCTGACAGCACGGCTTCCCCGGGCCAACCTGGCAGGTCGAGGGGAGCCGGAAAGGGAGACGGCCAGGTGCTGGGCTCCTCCTCCCCCGGGCACAGCCGGCAGGTGTGCGGGCGGGCCTGGGGCTGACCTGCCAGGACCTGGTCTGATGAAGAGGTCCCCCCTGCCCGCAACCCCCCCCCCCCCCCCGCATTGTGTGGATGTGTGTTTAGGAAAAATATTACACGAGCGTCAAACCCTTTCAGCTCACTGAGCACACATTGCACCCGCTGCCTCTCCTGATAAGAAGACAATGCCCTGTAAGAAAACTCAGCTTCTGAGCACACGGGTGCCCCGCCCTCCCGCTCTGGGCCCCGTCTCCACGGTTCTAGAAAACCAGAGGCGGCAACACCTGCTTGCTGAACCCCAGATGGAAAGGCTGCAGACGGGAAGACCAGTATTTACTCGCTGTCATGTTCAGAAGCCAGGCCGGGAGCACAGACAGACGTCCCTGCCTCACCCAGGCTGCACATCCCCGTGAAGTCACAGCTTGCTGCCGCCCCTCCCGCACTGGGGTTTGGCTTGAATATCTGCCAGCGCTCGGTTATTTTCTGAGGCAGTTAATGAAAAGGGGGTGACTGACAGCACCAGGGTGTTCCTTTAAAAGGATGCCAGCTGCCCCCGACCACGCCCATCAGGGCACGTGGGTGAGGGCCCATCAGAGCTCAGGCGGCAGGGGGCGGGGCCGTCTGTTTGGGTCCCGGTTGGGTGCCTGGCCCCGCCCATCGGGCAGGCTGAGGATAGGTGTTTGCCCAGCTCCCCCGTCATCAGCTCTTAGCACAGCGTTCACGCACCCAGTGGCTCTCCCATTGCCACGAGAGCCTTCATCCCCCACTTCTTGGCCCTCGGACCCTGTCCCTTTCCCTCTTGAAAAAGCAAAACGCCCCCCTTTTTTTACTTCTCCTGACCCGCAAGCGAGTTCTTTGCCCCATGGATTCCCTAAAACTGCTCTGGATGAAGACTGACCCCCAACCTGAAACCCACAGTCCTTGGCCAGAGCCCAGCTTCCTGGCCCCCCGGGGTCAGCAGCATGGCCCTCGGCCCAGCCTCCTGGCCGCCCCTCCTCACCTGCACCCGGGACCCTGCGCCCTCCTGCCAGTGCCTCCTACTCCCGCTGGTTCTTCCTATCCCCTTGACCTTGAACATGTTGGAGGGCAAGGATTAGGGGTAGGGCTAGGGCTAGGGTTAGGGTTAGGGTTAGGGCTAGGATTAGGGTTAGGGCTAGGGTTAGGGCTAGGGCTAGGGTTAGGGTTAGGGTTAGGGTTTGGGTTAGGGTTAGGGCTAGGGTTTGGGCTAGGGCTAGGGTTAGAGTTAGGGTTAGTGTTAGGGTTAGAGCTAGGACTAGGGCTAGGGTTATGGTTACGGTTAGGGTTAGGGCTAGGACTAGGGCTAGGGTTATGGTTATGGTTAGGGTTAGGGTTAGTGTTAGGGTTAGAGCTAGGACTAGGGCTAGGGTTATGGTTAGGGTTAGGGTTAGGGCTAGAGTTAAGGCTAGGGTTAGTGTTAGAGCTAGGGTTAGGGTTAGGGTTATGGCTAGGTTTATGGTTAGAGCTAGGACTAGGGTAGGGTTAGGATTAGGGTTAGGGCTAGGGTTAGGGTTACACCTAGGGTAGGGCTAAGGTTAGGGTTAGGTTTAGGCCTAAGGTTAGGGTTTGGGTTAGGGTTATGACTCGTGTTAGGGTTAGGGTCATGGTTAGTTTTAGGGTTAGTGCTAGAGTAGGGGTATGGTTTAGGTTTAGGGCTGGGGTTAAGTTTAGGGCTAGGGTTAGGTTATTTCTAGGTTTAGGGTTAGGAGCAGGGTTAGGGCTAGAGTTAGGGTTAGGGTTAGGGTTTGGATTATGGCTAGGTCTAGGGTTAGGGTTTGCTAGGTTTAGGGTAATGGTTAGGGTTAGAGTTAGTATTAGGTTTAGAGCTAGGGTTAGGTTTAGAGCTAGGGTTTTGGTTAGGGTTAGGGTTTGGGCTAGGATTAGGGATATGGACCCACCCCCACAAGGGATTTCCTCCCACCCGCCCCCACGCGGAATCCCTTCCACCCACCCCCACGCGGGAGTTCCCCCACCCTCCCCCATTTCACACATCCCCGCGGGCTGAGGCTGTAGTGTTTTCAGCGTGAATAGGTATTTCCAGGTTGCTTCCACAGCGGCTATAATCAGTGTCATTGCCAGCGGCGTGCATTTACCCATTTCCTTTGTGCCCGTGTGATGGGCGTAGCGTGGCATCGCATTCCTCCGCGGTGCCCCCTCCGCACTGGAGCACGGAACGTCTTGTGGTCATCGAGGTTCGTTCTGTGACCTGCCCCCAGAGGTCCCACTCTCTCCTCCCAGAGCTGGGCTATCCGCTCCCTTCCATCCACGGCTCATGCCCTCTGCACCCCAAAGCAAGCCCTCAGGCGCTCCCTGCGTCCAAACCTCTTGTTTGCATTCAAAAAGCCTTTTCCTTTTGCTGTGCTGTCTGTTCACACAGCTGTGAGACGTCGTGGGGGAGCCCCCTCCCCTTCCCTGTGGTAACACCTCGCAATCTCACCCCCAGGTATGGGCATGGGCTCAGCCACCACAGGACCCCGCCCGCCACGGTGTGTGCCCCCGTCATCACAGGACCCCGCCCGCCCCTTTCACATCCGCCTCCCGTGTCCCCCACCGCTCCTCCGCTGACAGCCCCTCCCCTCCCCCGCGTCTATAAGTGCGCCCTCGAGAACGGTACCTACTGGGCTCACAGGGCAGGCAGCCTTTGGAGCCGGCTTCCCTCAGGCCGTGCCATTCTCGAGCTTCACCCAGATCGGCCACGTGCCAGGCCACGGCTCAGGCCTCCATTTCTGGGCCGCAGACCACGGAGGGAGCGCAGTTTGCTCAGCCTACACCAGTGGAAAGGCCTTTGGACAGTGTCCAGTTTGGGTGCAGGTTTTGGTGTGAGGAGGCCCCCAAGGGGGTCTCCAGAGACGCCTCCATTTGCCCCAAGAACATGCCCACAGCAGCGAAACCGTGACGGCAATCCTGCCCCCTCTCCCTCCCCCCGCTCCCCGGGTCCCATGTCCCTTTCTCTCTCCCAGCCCTGCCGCTGACCGGGTTGGAGGAGGAGGGTGTGCTGAGAGTCACCCCCCCCACCACCCACTAGGCCATCAGTTGGGGCTCAAGTCCACGGGGGTTTGGGGGGGGGGGGGAGGAGAGCTGTGATGGCATTTGGTGCTGAAACCGCCCTGAACTGGACCTGGCCCTTTGCTGTGGGAGCGGCACAGCTCTGGCCAAACCGCTGGAGGCTGGGACCTGGGTGGCGGAGGGCCCAACGTGGGCTCACGTGGGCCAGGTGGTGGCAGTTCTTGGGGCACAAACCCCTTTGCCCAGCTTGTTCCTCTGGAAGCTGGGGGCCTGGCCCTCCCTGCAGACTCACCGGCTGGAGTGGCGCCCAGCCCTGTTCTGAGCCAGCTCCTGAAATGAGCTCCCCTCCCCCGCCCCCCACCTTCCCCTGCCCCGGGAAGAGGGCTCACACCCGCACCAGCTCCAGGGCGAGGCCTGCACAGGATGTGAAGTAGCCCTCCCCCTCCCCCTCCCCTCCCCCTCCCCGGCAGTGACCAAGAACAGGGCCACGGGTTCCCCGGCAGCGCGTCGGCACCAGGAGAGCACACTTCCCAGCAGGGACCGGCTGACGTGACACTCTTTATTAAAACCTAAGGACATCTTTATAAAAACTACTGTGTATAGAAAGACAAAAGCAGTGCAACAGCGGTCAGTGTAAGACACGGCGTTAGTGTGACGGTATATTGTTAGGAATATTATCAGGAATAATATTGGTTTTTGGTTTTCCCGGTTACCGACTCTCAGAGCCCCCCTGCCTGTGCACGTGACGCCGGGGTCCACGGGGGAGAGGGAGGCTTCTGCCCCACCCGGAGCTGCGGGCCCCTGTCCCGCTGGCCCTGGGGGGCCCTGCCTGGCTGGGGTGACCGAGCGCCCCCTCGGGGTCCCCACTGAGTTATTGCACATCCCCAGGCCCCGCCCCTGCGGTGGCTTGGCGGCATCGCATCCCCCTGACTCTAACGCGGAAAACGGGGGAAGAGACGGGGAGAAACCGCACGTGAGGAGCCGGCGAGGTGCCGAGGAGAGGCCCTCGCGTCACCGGTTGGTTCCAGCGCGGCCACACGGTGCCGGGGCGGCCGCACCCTCTGTAACTTCCCACCGCGCGCTCGGGCCGGCCTGCCTCGGGGCGTCTGGTCCTGTGCGTGGAGAGGGCGGGTCAGGGCCATTCAACGGGGCCCCTCACTGCACGGGCCCAGGAGCCGCTGCTCCCGGGAATCGGTGCGGGGAGCCCGCCCACGTGCCACAGCCCGGAGTGGTGCCCCCGGCGGGCACGGCGGCCCGGGTTTCAGGCTGTCAGGGCACGCGGGGCAGGGCTTTGACGTGAAGATGGGAGCTTTAGGGACAGGGGACTAATGGCCACAGCCACTCACCCACAAGCGTCATTCTAGCACCAGCTGCTGGCAGGGTCTGGACTAGAGACTCGGGGCGGGGGGGGGCGGACACCTCCAAGGTCACTCTCGTGGACGGGCGAGGTAAGTGCTCCCTGTCGCTTTGTGAATCTAAGCATCCCTAACCCCTAGGCACAGCTAGGCACCTCGCAGGTGACCCAGCCTCTCCCCGGACAGCGTCTGTCCTGACATCTCCGCCCACGGCAGGGCGGGGCCTGCTCCCGGTGAGCCGGGTCGGTGGGCAGGGGTCTGTTGAATGGATGCATGAATGCGCGTGAACAATGCACTTCCGAAGCCTGGCATCGCTCCTGGCCGCCCTCAGCGTGTGAGGTTCAGGCTCTGACCCCCGAGCTGCGTACATCCGCTCACCAGACCCCCCCACCCCCCCCCCCCCCCCGGCGCGAAGGAGGGGCTGGGAGCCTGCGTGGCTGCGGGAGGGTCTGCTGTCGACAGGGCACGGGGCAGCACGCCGCCCGGTGAGGTTCCGGGCTGCAGATGGCAGTGGCCACAGTGCCACCCCCCCCCTCCCCCCCGGGGGGCTTGGCTGCCCTGACCTTTCAGATGTCTGTGGGGACCTCCTCCTGCAGACACGGGACGGGGGGCAGCCGGGCCAGGGCCGGGACACCTTCCTGGCGTGGACAGGGGTTCGTGGGCTCTGCTGGGGGCGGGGGGGGGGCAGTGCCGGGCATGGCCACCCCCACAGTCTCATGCCTGAAGGGACCGACATGGGACTTGGACCTGCTGGTGAGCCGGCAAGCATCTCAGCGAGTCTGCACCTCCATTTCTGGCCACGTTTCCCCTGACACCCCCAAGTCCTTCTTCCCGGTCCTGGGGCCCCCGTTTGCCTGCAGAGTTGTTTGTCCGATGAGGGGAAATGCCCCCCAGCCCGCCAGCTGCCTGCCAGCTGCTTTTCTAAAGCAACGGAGACCGCGAGAGAGGCGGGATCTACCTGCAGAATCGCTGTGACGTGTGCGTGCGTGTGTGCGTGCACAGCACCTGTGTGCGTGTGTGTGCGTGCGTGTGTGTGTGCGTGCACAGCGCCTGTGTGCGTGTGTGCATGTGTGTGTGCGTGCACAGCACCTGTGTGCGTGTGTGTGTGCGTGCACAGTGCCTGTGTGCGTGTGTGTGCGTGCACAGCGCCTGTGTGCGTGTGTGTGTGCGTGCACAGTGCCTGTGTGCGTGTGTGTGCGTGCACAGCGCCTGTGTGCGTGTGTGTGTGCGTGCACAGCGCCTGTGTGTGTGTGCACAGCACCTGTGTGCGTGCGTGTGTGTGTGTGTGCACAGCGCCTGTGTGCGTGTGTGTGTGCGTGTGCGTGTTTCCAGTTAAGGCCTGTTTCATATTGGTCCTGCTCAGCTCCGAGGCGGCCGGGCAGCGGGAGCGCAGAGTGAGGGGAGGGCGAGGGGCCCACGGGCCAGCAGCTCGGGTTCCGCACAGAGTCCAGAACGCACCGCACTCCCACCCGATCCGGACCAGAGGGAAGGCATGCCTGCTCGGGAATGGCGGCTCCCGCGGGAAGAGGCGCTGACGGACACGGGAGTCACGCAAAGCGCCGGAACCAGCTCCTGGGCGGTGTCCTCCTCTGCTTTTCTCTTTCTGTGTCATTATTGTCACTTCCACAGATGACGTGGTGACAGCCAGCAGCTCACCGTAAGAAGGAAACGGGCAACCTGGACAGCCTGGGAGTCGCTGAAAATCGCCGGCTCTGTCCACCCCTTCTGGAACTTGTCACCACCCTGCACCGCACCCTCAGGGGCCCTACTAACTGGCATGTCCCCGCCACAGTGGGATGGGGACAGGTTTTGGTGGGGATGACCCGGGGTACCGCAGGGTTAGGGAGGACCCTCGACATCTGCGGGGCCTGAGCTTCCTTCTCCACGGCCGCTCGCCCCCCACACTGTCCTCACCCTCTCACCTCCGCATGCGGCAGCAAGCGCGGTGACCTTCCGCCCATGCCCACCCTGCACACTTGCCAGATGAGAAACTGAGGCTCAGAGAGAGGAGGGGGCTTGCCCAAGGCCACGAAGGGGACTGGGACAGGGACGGGGCAGGGCTGCGCCTGGATCTCCAGCTGCCGGAGTCTGCCCCGCCTCCTGCCGGCTGTCACTCTGCAGTCTGCCCGCCTCCTGCCGGCTGTCACTCTGCAGTCTGCCCGCCTCCTGTCAGCTGTCACTCTGCAGTCTGCCCACCTCCTGCCGGCTGTCACTCTGCAGTCTGCCCGCCTCCTGTCAGCTGTCACTCTGCAGTCTGCCCGCCTCCTGTCAGCTGTCACTCTGCAGTCTGCCCGCCTCCTGTCAGCTGTCACTCTGCAGTCTGCCCGCCTCCTGCCAGCTGTCACTCTCGGGCTGCAAAGCAGGGACTCCAACCCAGCGGGTCCATGTGAGGTGCCCTCTGGCCCCGGGCCGCTGGGCAGGAGGCAAGGCCACCAGCTCCTTTTGGCAGAGGAGGGGCATGAGCTGCTGCGCGAGCCTCACCCAGAACCTCAGGAAGCTGCCCGTGCCAGCCCCACCTGCCTGGTCCGACTCCCTCCTCTTCCCACGGGAAACCGAGGGCAGAGCGGGCACGGACCTGCCGGGGTCACACTGCTCCTCACGCAGGCTCACGTCAGGACGTGGGTCTGCGCCCACCACCCCTGAGCCCCGGGGGCAGGTTCCTGTTCTCCGAGGCTCCGCACATGGGGTGCAGGTGTGGGCTGATCCAGCTGGGCTGAATGGCCGCTGGCACGCCCCTCCCCCGGCCACCGCTTCTCCACACAGACAAGGCCTGGCCCGTGTCCTGGCATGACTGGCATCCGAGGGAAAGGGAGCCATGCCCGTCCCTGAATCAAGACCCCAAGCGAAGGTCCCCCCACTTGGCCTCTGCTGAGCTGTCCGCCTGGGCCTGCCACAGCCTGCCCGTGGGGCCTTGGGCCAGCCCCGTGACCCCTCTGAGCCTCAGTTTCCCAGCCCATAAAATGGGGAGAGTCCCTTCTCGGTGGGGCTGTTGAGAGGCTGCAAAGCCAGGCTGTCTGTTAGACACTTCACACCCTGGCAAGTTCTCTCTGCTTCATCCAAGCATGCGCCTGACACACAGCAAACCGGTCTGGCTCTCACCCTCACCCGCTCCGCACCCCGCTGGGCCCAGCCCCCAGATTTCTTCTGCCTCCTGCTGCCGCCTCCAGGCCCGGCCCTGGCTGTCCCTTCGGCCTGCAATGCCCGTCCCCACCCCAGGCTGGCTCTGGCTTAGCATTCGGATCTGGGCTTGATGGGTACCTGCTTAGGAAGGCCTTCCCAGGGGCCCAGCCCCACGCGGCCCCCACGCACATACTGTGACTGGATTCCCGGCACAGCGCTCCCCCGGCTGCTGTCCTCCTTCTCCTGCTCCGGCCCCCCGCCCGGCGGGAAAAGCGGCACCCGTGAGCAGCGAGCGAGTGAGCGGGGGGCCCCGCCTGCTCACGCTGTGATGGACAGTCTGGGGCAGGGACGCTGGGTCTGGCTCAGCGAGGACACGCGGTCCGAGGGGACATGGGTTTACCGAGCAGGCGCCGGGGGCGATTTCCACATCACTGACACCAGTGGGCGCGTTGTCTACGTGGCCCTCGGACTGATGACCCCTTCCAGGGTGGCACCTGCCTGTGTGCCCGGGACACAGCGTGGCAGTGGCCGTGGTGAGCTCTGTGGATGAACGTTACGGGCCTCCAGGACTGTGTGAAAGTCCCACCTGAAAATGGAAGGGTTTCTAGAACCTTCCCCTCTGGGTTTCCATACTGCTCGTCACCCTGACTGGGAAAGATCTGTGTGTCTGTCTCTCCCCTGAGGTGGCGGCCCCCGGGGCAGGGGTGAGGCCTGCGGACTCATCTCTCGCCCCCCGCGCTGTCCAGCGTGGGCCTGACACACGGCAGGTGCTTACAGAGTGTGCTGTGCGAATCGGGGTCTGGGCAGCAATGGTGGAGAACTTGGGGTGATGGCCCGTCCACTGGGAAGCGACCGAGAGGTGTCCCCGGACTATGCTGGGGGTGCTCCGGGCTGGAAGCTTGGACTCTGGGTTCCTACACCCCTGACATCTAACCACGGGGCTGCCCCCCGCCCCGTCACTGTGTGACCCTGGCACCCTCCTTGCTCGGAGCTGTTTCTGCAGGGGGCTCCCCGCCCTCCCTCGCCGGTGGAGAGAGAAGCTGTGCACAGACACCCGCCTGGTGCCTGCCCCTCGGACAGTCAGACATGCCCCTTATTATTACTGTGGCTATGGGACTGACTTCTGTGACAATGGACCCGCCCTGGAGTTTCCAAATCCCGGCGTCCCCCCAAGACACAGCAGGGCTGGGCCCCGTGCTTGCTGGCCCCACCTGGCGCCCAGCTGCCCGCCACAGCAAAACCCTGGGCCCCGGGACGCTGGCGAGGACCCCACCACATGGTGGCACGTGCCCATCCGAGAACTTGGAGGGACCCAGTAAAAACCAAACAAACAAAAAGGACACCCAAGTCACACATGCGCACGCACGCACACGCACACGCACACACACACACTCAGTGTTCTGACAGGCACGGGCCCACGAGCCCCTATTGGAGGGGACAGAGGCGAGGGAGCCGCGGCCCGACGCACAGGCCTGCGTCCTCCCGGCTGGGTCGGCCAGGGCAGCTCTGCGCTGGTCACCTTGAGTCCACAGGGGCCTCCCCTCTCGGAAGCCACCGGCCCAAAATGGGACTATTGCTGTGGACAGGTGGCTCAGGACCCCTCCCTGCACCCCCACGCCTGAGTTTGCTCCTAATCGTAAAGTCCGCAGAACGGGGTTCGGGTACAGGCGGCACTTTCTCCTCTGCCACCACGGCGGCCGCCTCAGCTCTCCCTGGCGTCTCCGTTGAAGGTGTTCTCCCTGGAGGCTGCGCCGGCACTTCGGGTCTCACCTCCCCGGTCCTGAGGCACGGCGAAAGGGTTTTCTGGGGGAAGCAGAAGGAAACAAAACATCAATGGTGTCTCCCCCGTGGGGACACATGGGGACATTTCTCTCAGACCTCCGTGCCAGGAGGAGCCAGTTTTCCTCTCAGCCCATGACCTGCCTTTGTCTTCTGGGAATTGAGAAATGTTTGACTTTGAGACTGGAAGCAAGACAAGCAAGCCTGCTGACTATCCTATCTAATAAAAGAGTAATATGCAAATTGACCATCACTCCAACACAAGATGGCTGCCCCCATGTGGTCAAAGATGGCCACCACAAGATGGCCAGCAGGAGAGGGCAGTTGGGGGTGATCAAGCCTGCAGGGGAGGGCAGTTGGGAGGGACCAGGCCAGCAAAGGAGGGAAGTTGGGGGCGACCGGGTCTGCAGGGAAGGACAGTTAGGGGCAAACAGGCTGGCAGGGGAGCAGTTAGGCATCAATCAGGCTGGCAGGGGAGTCGTTAAGGGGTGATCAGGCTGGCAGGCAGGCGAGCAGTTGGGAGCCAGCAGTCCTGGATTGTGAGAGGGCAGTCGGACATCCCGTGAGGGGTCCCAGATTGGAGAGGGTGCAGGCTGGGCTGAGGGACACCCCCCACCCCCTGTGCATGAATTTCGTGCACCGGGCCTCTAGATCTATATAATAAAAGGCTAATATGTAAATTGTCCCCTCAACTGGGAGTTTGACCAGGGGGAGGGGCTGGCTGGCCAACTGCCCATGGCCCCTCCCCCCAGATGGCTCTGCCTCTGATCAGTCCCCCTATCCCGATTGGGAGTGGGCCGGCCGGACCCCACCCATGCATGAATTCGTGCACCAGGCCTCTAGTTCTATATAATAAAAGGCTAATATGTAAATTGTCCCCTCGACTGGGAGTTTGACCAGGGGGAGGGGCTGGCTGGCCAACTGCCCATGGCCCCTCCCCCCAGATGGCTCTGCCTCTGATCAGTCCCCCTATCCCGATTGGGAGTGGGCCGGCCGGACCCCACCCATGCATGAATTCGTGCACCGGGCCTCTAGTGGTTCCATATAGTACTAGCAACCCTGTCCCATGCAATAAGACAAGAAAAAAGCATAGCGTGTCGGAGATTCCCAAAACCAACTATTTGCAAGTAATGCACGTAGAAAATTCAAGAGAATCAACAGGCCAACTATTAGATTAGAGAGCACAGACATTTTCAATCTGTGAGACATCAGATCAACTCACAGAGCCAACAGTGTTCATCTACCTCAACAACACGTCTTGGCTTGGGACAGTCCCAGTGAACGGCTGCTGTTCTGACCTAATTTTTAACATTGTTCCCCTTTCACACTCAACAGTCTTCTGATTTTGATGATGAGCTACATGGTCACCTTTGCTATAACCAACTAAAAGGACAGATCCTGATATCATTCATAATTATAATAAACACCATTATGAGCCTTGCAATCACACCACTGGATAGGACCATATCACACAAAGTCATGGAGAGGAAACCAGGGACCCCGGCACAGGGACGGGCATTTGCAGCTTTGATCGGCAGAGCGGCTCTAGTCCTTTCTCCCCTCAAAATGGCCTCCAAGCAAGGACAGCGAGGGACAGACGCCCAGACTCCATCTGTGGGAGGCACTGTGAACCCCCTGTCTTATATCCATTTGGAGGGCCCTTACCCAGTCACAGACACTCACCTTCCCAGACTCCCTTGCAGATAGGGGTGATCACATGACCCAGTCTGGCCAATGCCATGCAAGTGGAAGTCTATTGGGAAGGGGACACAAACCTGGAAGAGCAGGAGAATGAGGGGCCCTCGCGAATGCCAGTGAAATGGAGCGCAGGGAGAAGCCTGGTTCTGGCGGTGCCCGCTGGCCTCCCGCCCCCACGCCAGGGCAGCTGGTTTTCTGCTACTTGTGTATTTTTTTCTTTTTTAAGAAAGAGTTTCTTACTGATTTTTAGAGAGAGAGGAAGGGAGAGGGAGAAACGTTGATATGAGAGCGAAACATCGATCGGCTGCCTCCTGCACACTCCCGACGGGGGATCGGGCCCGCCCCCCGGCCATGTGTCCTGACTGGGAATCGAACTGGCACCGACCGAGCCACCTGGCCGGGGAGGGCCACTGCATCTTATTCAAGCTCTTCACTGATAAGCCCTCTTGCACCGAGCTCCAGGGCATGCTATCCGCAAGCGGGGAGGCGGAGGGAGCGGCTCTGACAGAGCCACAGAGCCCATCTTTCCGGAGCGAGTCCTACGTCACGGGGCTGAGCCAACCCCCAGCTCTGCACCACGGGGAGCGGCACGGGCTCAGGGGAGAAGGGTCCACGGAGCCTCTCCTCTGCTGCGCAGGGCACAGCCCGGTCCTAGCGCCCCGGCTTTCTCCGTCCCCCAGCTCACCGCTCTCCAGCACGCCTCCTGCTTTACCGGCGGGCCTGGTGGACGGCTCGCCTCTCCCTTACCAGCCACAAGAAGTCCGCGGTGTCCATGTGCGGTGTTTATTTTTGTATTGCCAGGGTTTAGAACAGTCACTGACATGTAGTAGAGGCTTAATCAATATTTAAATGGATGGATGGATGGATGGATGGATGGATGGATGGATGAAGACGTTAAAGCCCAGATGAACCATCCTTTACGTATAAAGTCAACAGAAAAAATTTTTGAACCTATTTGTGAATTATAGTTCCCATGGTCCCTTCTTCTATAATTACTAGAGAACAGGCTTACGGTAGAGGCAGTAACTCTGCCAGGAGCGCTGGCAGGAATAATCTACGTCTGAGTCAAATGTAAGGGCTGTGACTGTTACCAAAAAGAATGAAAGAGAAAACAGAGAACTGATATAAATGAGAAATGTGGAGGCGGGAAGGAGAGATAAACGATGTCTTATTCACTTATAGTTGGAGGTCTAAACACTCATCCTATATAATACAGAGGTAATATGCAAATTGACCCTCATGCCCTCACAAGATGGCTGCATATGACCAGGCCAGCAGGGGAGTTAGTGAGGGACGACCAAACGTCTGAACAAGCAGGCTGCATGGGGCGACCAGGCCGGCAGGGGGGTTAGTGAGGGACTGAACAGCAGGCTGCATGGGGCAACCAGGCTGGCAGGGGGGTTAGTGAGAGATGACCAAATAACTGAACAGCAGGCTGCGTGGGGCAACCTGGCTGGCAGCGGGGGGCAGTTAGGGGTTACCAGGATGGCAGGGGGGAAGTTAAGGGTGATCAGGCTGGCAAGCGGGGGGGGGGCAGTTAGAGGCAACCATGCAGGCAGGCAGGTGAGTGATTAGGAGCCAGTGGTCCAGGATTGTGAGAGGGATGTCTGACTGACGACGGTTCAGGCCCAATCCCTAAACCAGCAGTTGGACATCCCCCAAGGGGTCCTGGATTGAAGAGGGTGCAGGCTGGGCCTAGGGGACCCCCACCCGTGCACAAATTTCGTGCACCGGGCCTCTAGTTTAAATATATTTTTATTGATTTCAGAGAGGGAGAGGGAGAGAGAGATAGAAACCTCAATGATGAGAATCATTCATCAATTGGCTCCTGCACACCCCCTACTGGCGAGCCAGCCCACAACCCAGGCATGTGCTCTGACTGGGAATCAAACTGTGACCTTCTGGTTCATAGGTCAATGCTCAACCACTGAGCCACACTGGCTGGGCCTAAAGAATCATTTAGATGTGTAAATAAATTAGAGGTACAAAGGCAAATGGAAAAATAATATAATCAACCAATATCATTTGGAGGAGGAAAGACTATTTTTATTTGGATACTGTTCATAATGGGGAAAATAAACATTGTCTAGAAATAGATGGTTAAGGGTATAATATCACAGTATAATTATGAAGATATCCATGGGACAAAAACACAGCTTTCCATATTGTCAGAAGACATATACATAAAAAAGAAAACAGAGACCATATGGTGAAAATTGACAACCCCCACAAAAAACTATAAAAGCAGAAAGCGTATCAAAACTAAGATGACAGAACTGAGACCAACTGTGTCTGCATCTCAGGAAATGGTAATGAGCCACACACACTTGCTGAAGAAAAAAAAAAAAAAGACTCTCAGCCTTAGCGGGGGTCCCACTCCACACAAAACCGACGGAAGGTAGAAGGATTCCGGAAAGTGTGCTCTAAAAGAATGGACAGAGGACAGGAAGTTCTGGTGATGGCTGCGCCACAAGTACGTGGACTTCCGGCCACTGAACAGTGCGTGCAATGGCTCAATGGTAAATTTATGTTATGTATTTTATCAAGTTAAAAAATGGGGCTCCAACTGGTTTGGCTCAGTGGATAGAGCGTCGGCCTGCGGACTCAAGGATCCCAGGTTCGATTCCAGTCAAGGGCATGTACCTTGGTTGCGGACACATCCCCAGTAGGGGGTGTGCAGGAGGCAGCTAGCTGATTGATGTTTCTCTCTCATTGATGTTTCTAACTCTCCCTCTCCCTTCCTCTCTGTAAAAAATCAATACAATATATTTAAAAAATAATACGACTAATAAAAATGGGTTGTCCAGTCCTCCATCCGGATTTCACATTGTTGGGGCCATCGTTGTATCCCGGGGGGTGGCAGCTTCCTATACGTCTGCTGTGGCTGAGCCACGAGAGGAGGCCTCCGCAGATGTCCACGGCAATTAGGATCCCGTGAAAGGCTGAGGAGTGGAGGAGGCTGAACTCTTTCCGGGGGCAGAGTGACCTTGGAATGTAAAGAATGCCTTTGGGTTGAATTCCATGGAAGTTTGTCACCGACCCGTGTTCCTGACCTATGAAGCATGCATATTTGAGCTCAGGAATAGTTTCTCCTGATAAATAAACAATTGAGAAATAACCGCGGGGGTGGGGGTGGGGGTGGAGGATGGGCAAAAACACAACAAACGAATGCAAACCAAGAGAAACCGGGGTCTTTATCTGAACAGCAGATAAAGCTGAAGCCAGGGCAACAAATACCGAATGAGGAGAAAAAGGGGGCGCTGTGCGGGGATCAAGGATCTAAAGCAATGATCCAAGTAACATAGCTTCAACATTCATCGAGCAAGAACTAATGGAAACGCAGACATAAAAAGACAGACTATTCTAGTACCAGTGCATTTTAATTCACTTTTCTCAGTCCATTACAGATAAAGGTAGCACAAACATACATAAGGACATATGGAGCCAAATAATGAAATTAATGACGTGTGTGTGTGTGTGTGTGTGTGTGTGTGTGTGTGTGTGTGAGAGAGAGAGAGAAACAGAATCTACCTTCTGTTCAAATACTCTTAAAAATGCATACATATGAAATGACAATTAGGCCAAAAAGAAAGTAAATTCCAAAAAGCCAAAATTCTCTGATCACAGTTTTGAAAATATTTAATAACAAAAGCGCAAGACAAAAAACTCTACCACTCAGTTTAAAAACTCTTTAAAAATAACTCTTGAGTCAAAGAGAGAGAGAGAAAAAATCAAGGATATCTAGACAATTATAAAAATAAAAGCATTAGGGTTCAGAACTTGGGGGTTGCAGCCAAGGCACCCTTGGGGGGTGCCACCAAAGCAATGCTCAGAGGAAAATCTATAGCTTTAAACATTGCTATTAATAAACAAGAAAACGGGAATTAACCATCCCACTCAAACTGTTAGAAAAGAACGGCAAGATACACCCAAAGAAGGCATCGAGGAGCAATTGATACATTAAGACTGAAATGAAGTTAAAAGCAGTGAAAGGAAGGGAGGAGTGTATAAAGCCAATGCCTGGTTCTTTTTAAAAACCGATGAAACGTACTAACTGTTGGCGAAGCTACTAAAGCAGAGGGAGGAAGTGACCACTGGGAAGTTATCTCACTGTTGCCGCGCAATTCCGCTCCCCGCTGCCCCTTAACCTCTCCAGAGGGGCCTCTGAGCTGCAGAATTTGCCTTGTCATGGTCCCAAAGGCCTCCGCGGTCCCTCCAGGGGTCATTTCCTCGGTCCTCCTTCCGGCAGAACGGGCGCGGCTGCTCGCTCCTCCTGCGCCCCGACACTCCAGCCTCTCTCCTGAGCCTTCATCTCCGCCCAAGGATGTAAGCACTGCACACGAGGGCTCCCGGGTCTCAAGCTCCCACCTGAGCTCCAGGCTCCGTACCGTCTACTTGACATCTGGATACTTAATAGACACCCCAAACGTGATGCGCCCCAAACTACAATCCAGATTGTTCTCCCCAAACCAGCTTTTCCCGCAGGGTTCCTGACCTCAGCGAATGCAACTCCATCCTGCCGGTTGCTCACATGGGAGTCCCAGAGCAACTGGGGCCCCTCTCCTTCCCTCACCCCCCACACCAGATCCGTTAGCAAATCCCTCTGCCCCTTTCCCTCCAGATAAATCCACAAACCCTGCCCTTCCCGCCACCGTGCTGGCCTCTGTGGGCCGGGCCAGCAGGGTTCTCACGTGGCCTCCTCCCGGCAGCCCCTCCATCCACTCTCCACGCAGCAGCCACCGGGACCCTGTGGAAACCTCCCTCAGAGGATGCCACGCAAACCCTCCACGGCTCACGGCTCACGCAGAGGAGAAGCCAAACCTCCCTCTCCATCCTCGCCCATCAAATCCCTGACCTTCCCCCTCTGGTTCCCTCCTCTCCAGCGTGAAGGCTCATTTCACAGGTCAACGTGGCCGGGACACGGGCGCCCCGATATTTGGCTAAACATTATTCCTGGGCGTGTCTGGGCGGGCGTTGCTGGTTGAGTGCGTATTTGAATGGGGAGACTGAGTCCAGCAGACGGACTCTCCCCTGTGGGTGGGCCGCCTCCCGTCCACGGAGGGCGGATGGAATAGGACGAGTAGGCGGGAGGAGGAGTGTCTTTTTCACTCTGTGCATGACTGTCTTTTTCTTTTTAAATGTTTTTATTGATTTTTTTTAGAGAAACAGGAAGGGAGATGCAGGGAGGGAGGGAGGGAGAAAGAGTGAGAGAATCATTGATTGGCTGCCTCCTGCATGTCCCCCGCCGGGGATTGAGCCCACAACCATGACCTCCTGGTTCATAGGCTGAGCCGCGCCGGCCGGGCTGCATGACTGTCTCGGAGCCGGGCCGTGGGTCGCTCCTGCCTTCACACTTCCACTGGGGCTGGGACTTACGCCCTGGTTCCCTCTGGTTCCCGGGCCTTCACACTCCAACCAGAACCTACACCGCGTGGCTCAGCTCCTGGGCCTGCGGTGGGCCAACTGCAGACCCTGGCACTTCCCGCCCCATCCCTGCAGGAGCCGGGTCCTCACAGCAAATCCCGTGAGACGCTTCATCTTATTGGTTCTGGTTCTCCAGAGGAGCTGGGCCGACCCACAGCCTGCACCAGCAGCTCCCCTCTGCTCCCAGGCGCACCCCAGCTTCCTCCCTCCTCTCCAGGTCACCCGATCCGGAGGCCCCTCGGAGCACCCTACTCAAGACGCAGGCCCCCTCCCCCCCCCGCCCCCCCCCCTCCCCCCCCCCCCCGTTAACGCCCTGCTGCCCACACCCTGTCTCTCTCCCCAGCACGACCCCCGCACAACAATCCGTATTCTACGCAGGTCCTTCGTCAATTGTCCGTCGGCCCCAGAACGTCGGGCTTTCATCGGTTTGGGCCACTCTGTCCCCAGGGCCAGCGACGGTGCCGGCACGGAGCAGCCGCGCCGTGAAGAGAGAACTGACGTTAACGAGAGGACCCGGGGCCAACTGCTCAACTCCGTCCAACCGGATCAGAGCCATGATGGAATGGGTGGATTTCCAGGGAAAAGGGAGTTACTCAGAGGACCCGAGAAGCGACAGAGTAACTGCCAAGAAGAAAGAGAGAAACTGGCAAATTGCAAATTCAAAGTCTGAAATAAGAGACGCGCACATGAAAGCCGTAACGAGACAGTCCAGGGCGCCGAGAGGGAGCTCCCACGCTCGCCCTCTTCGCGTCGGCAGAGATCTGACAGCCTGGCCATGTGTCTGCGGGAGGGGGGGGGGGGGCGGCTGGGCTGCCGGCCGCTCGGCTGGTGGGAGGGATGCGGGGCCACCGCTGTGGAAGGCAGCGTGACGCGTAGCTGTGTCAGATGCCCACGGCCCCTGACCCAGCAGTCCCACTCAGCCATCGGCCTGCAAACGGGGTCCCCAGGGCACGCACCGTGGAGCCCACGTACTGCAGCCACGTGGGTGAGAGTGGAGACCCAGGTCAGCGAGATGCCGTCAGCAGGGCACCGTCCAAATGCCGCCGCCGTCAGGAAGGGCCGGGCAGCCGTCCGGGGCCCCGTCTGTCGGCCGTCCCGGGGTGCCTTCCGCAGACACCCCCATGCATGAGCAGAGGGAGTCAGAGAGCTGGGAAGGCGCCCAGGAGGAGGCGCAGTGTGAGCCAGGGCCGTCCAGCGGAGGCGCTCCGGGCAGGGCGGCCTGCAGAGGCGGCGGCCAGCGGGCGCTTCCCCGCAGGTGGAGGCATCGGAAGACCCAGGGCTCCGGGGAGCACGTGGAGGGTCCTTCCTGGTTCTCACCGAGGAGAGTGGGGGCTGCCGGTACCGGGCACTTCTCCCGTGCAAGGTCGCACACAGCGCTCCCCCACTTACGTACAGATGAGGAAACTGAGGCTCAGGGCGGTAATGCCACTTGCCCAGGGTCACGCGGTGTCTAGTGGGTGGTGGGGCTGGGAGTCCAGCCTGGGCTGCCAGCTGCCGGGGCCGCAAGGCGCCCCCTGAGGCAGGGCAGCGGGCTGGGGGGGGCGGGGCGGGGCGGGGGGGGCTGGCTGAGTTCAGAGAGAGCACCTGCAGCCTGAGGAACAGCGCCGCTCCCGCCGCTGCGGTCCCGGGCGATGGACAAGCGCAGCCGCGGGCACCACGGGGCTGATGACCAGGGCCAGGCCGCCCGGCGCCCCGCGGTGAGAACAGCGGGCGGTTACTTAGCGCCGACGGCACCCCACAGCAGCACTGAGAGGAGAAGGCACTGTTCCCACACCTTACGAAGGAGCAGACAGCACAGAGACGGGAGAACTCCGGGAGCAGACAGCACAGAGACGGGAGAACTCCGGGAGCAGACAGCACAGAGACGGGAGAACTCCGGGCGAAGGAGATGGCAATCCCACGGAGGTGGGATCGGCATCCCCCAGACAGAGCTCTTAGCCACAGAAGGTGTAGTCCCGGGAGGCTGCATGGAGGAGGTGAGCTCGTGTCATGATGACGCACTGGGTGAAAGGCTCACACAACTACAGTGAGCTGCTCCTGCAGGCCCCGAAACGGCTGAGCCGGAAAAGAACAACCACTCCACACGCGGGGAGGGTCGGCGGGGGGGGGGGGGGGGGGGGAGGGGCGTGGGAACGCTCACGGATTCCTGGGGCGTGCAGAACGTGCGGCCGCCGTGGGAACTGGCTGGCTGTGCGCACTGAAGGGGGCCGCCAGCCTATCCCGTGGCCCTCCACGTAGGCCCCGGGAGGCACGATTAACACCCCCAACCAGGCCCCTGTCCTGATCCCCGGGACCTTGAATGCAACCTCAGACGGCGGAAGAGATTGTGTGGTGTGAACCTGTGGACCTCGGGGTGGGGTTGGGGGGTGGAGGTGGAGACTGTCCTGGCTTAGCCGGATGGGCCGAGTGTAATCACAGGGGTCCTCAGAGTCAGAGAAGGCGCATGCCCCCCAAGTTCTCAGGCCGCGATAGAGCGGCAGAGGCCCCCCCACAGAGCCCTGCCCTCGGGGACGGCACAGTGTTGGGGTGAGGGAGAGGGGCGGGGCCTTGGCCTGAGGCAGGAGAGCACAGCAGGGGGAGGGGCTGTGGGCAGCTGTCCCTGGCGCTGGGGCTTCTTCCTCACGCCCTGCCTGTAGCCTCCTCCTCCCCCTCCCCCTCCCGACGTGGGGACACTTGCCGGGAGCTCAGGGCGCCAGGCATCTGCGCCTGAAGGTTAATGCTTCCTGCCGCGGCGCGTTGGTAAATATTTGATGCCCGGGCCTCTCGGGGAGTCGGAGTCGGCAGTAAATGGCACAAGTGCTAGACCTGCCCTTTCCTCGCAGCCTCTGTCCACAGCCCCCCGCGGGCTCCAGCCGCTCTCCCCTCGCCTCCCGCTGTGAGTTCTCAAAGCACTTTCCACATCCATTCTGGGCCCCCCTCTCCCCCCCAACCCCCCGCACCCCGTGGGGTCCCCTCCGCCAGAGCAGGGCAGAGGGTCAGGCTGAAAGGCCCGTGGCGCATGTCGCCCTGCCCTCGGCCGGCACAGCCAGCGGCCAGTGAAGCCCGGCACGCAGCACAGCCAGGGGGAGGCGTCCCACACGCAGGCGTGACCCGCCCAGGGCTTGGCTGCAGCACTGGGGCCTCCGGGCACTCAGCCTGTCCCTGCCCACCCAGGCCCGTGCCACAGAGGTGCCAGCAGGCCACCCTGGCGTGGGAGCCGGGAGAGGAGTCCTCCAGGGGCTGGAGGGAGGCCTGGGGGAGCAGAGTGACCTGAGCGAGGTTTAGACGGATGAGTAGGAGCCCCTGGGGAGCTGGGGTGGGCACCCACTGAGGAGACCAGGCTTGAGTGAGCATCTCGAGGGCAGAGACGGGGTCGGGTCCACTGTGTCCCGAGCCTCAGCCTGGGGCCCGGGCTCTGGTCCGCGTCTTGTAAACTCTGACTCCGGCGTGCCTCCTTGCTCTGAGGGTGCGCACCTGCGCTGGCCCCGCCACGGCCCCGGTCTCTGGCCCAGCGCCGTCCGGACCTCGGTGCCCCCGAGTGTGGGAGCGGACCTGGTCCTGTTTTTATTTCTGCAGCCTGGTCGGCCTCAGATGCCCCGGCCCGGCCCCACGCCCTCGCGGGGCCCTCGGGTCAGGACAGGGGCAGCAGGCGAGGTGAGCCTGGAGCCAGGACACCCCAGCATGTGAGTGTGCACACAACACACATTCGTGCACGCAACCATGCACACAGTGCTACACACACACACTCATACTACACTCTCTACATATACCACACTCGTGCACACACACACACACACACACACACACACACACTCATACTACACTCACTACATATGCCACACTCGTGCACACACACACACACACTCATACTACACTCTCTACATATACCACACTCGTGCACGCACACACACACACACACACACACACACTCATACTACACTCTCTACATATACCACACTCATGCACACACACACACACTCATACTACACTCTCTACATAAACCACACTCATGCACACACACACACACACACTCATACTACACTCTCTACATATACCACACTCATGCACACACACACACACACACACTCATACTACACTCTCTACATATACCACACTCGTGCGCACACGCACACACTCATACTACACTCTCTACATATACCACACTCATGCACACACACACACACACACACACACTCACTCATACTACACTCTCTACATATACCACACTCGTGCACACACACACACACACACACACACACACTCATACTACACTCTCTACATATGCCACACTCGTGCACACACACACACACACTCATACTACACTCTCTACATATACCACACTCGTGCACACACGCACACACTCATACTACACTCTCTACATATACCACACTCGTGCACACACACACACACACACTCATACTACACTCACTACATATGCCACACTCATGCACACACACACACACACACACACACACACACCTAGTCGTTGCCTCTCCTGGCTGGCACCATGGACGGAAGGAGGCCGTCCACCACGGGCACTATGTCCCTGGTCCCCCCCTCCTAGGCCCCCTCTGCCCGCCCGGCACACACCTGTCCCTCTGGCACCTCTCCATCGCCCCTCACCCGGGACCTCCCTAGCCCTCAGGAAACACATCTTCGCTTGACACCTCCCCTCCCTGTGCCACAGCCCAACGTGCCCCCAAGTTGGTGACAGTGACCCCAGTGTGCTGTGCCACACCCCTCCCCACCTCTCCTCCCCCCTGATCCTTCCGGCCTGTGGCAACACGCCTGTCTCCCTACAGTGGGCCTCGGAGCACCCTGCACCCCACATCCATCCATCCCTCTGCAGGTCTTGCCTCCGAAATCTTTGCAAATCATTTCCTCCCATGACCCTCCCTCAACAGCCTAGCAGTTGGGGGAGGGTCATGGGAGGAAATGATTTCTTCCCTGGGGCCCAGCACAGCCTCCCGCCTCCTCCCAGGGGCCCTCCCGCTCAGGGAGCTCCCACCAAAACTCCCAGCCCACCCGCTCACCAGCTGCTCAGAGCGCCCGCCGGCCCCACGCGCTCCTTCAACGAGTGGACACTGTCCCCGCCGGACGGCCGCCTAATGAAGACCCGTGTCCCTTCCCCGTGGCACCAGCTGTGGGATGCGCCTCGGCCTGAGCAATGGCTTTCGGGACAAGCACGCAGCCCTCCCTCACTTGTGCGTGGTCGGAGACACACCTGGTGTGAGAGGCCTCGGAGGTGACACAGGTGTCCCCTAGGTCATCAGGGTCCAGGCAGGGACACAGCGCTGGGGTGGCGTTTGTTCTAGGAGCTCGCGTTTCCATACTTGTGGGCGGGAAGGTCAGGAAGGGGCGTCCGAGGTCCCGAGGAGGGGCCCTGACCGGTTTGGCTCTTGCCTTGGACGCGTCAGGGGGCCAGCAGTGGGAAGGAGAGCGGAACACCTGGGCCTCCCCGGCTCAGGGACCGGAGCCCATCCATCTCAGACAGCTGCAGCCTCACCAGGGAAGTGGATTGGGGACTCGGAGGCCCCGGGGTAACCAAACCGGCAGTAGGACAATAGCCCCCTTTTCTTGTCCGGTGGGAGGAGCAGGGAGGGGAGAGCAAGCACTCGCCAGGGACCCTCTCCCACTGACACTGTGGACAGACTGGGAAAGGGGGGCCCTTCCTGTGAGTGGGTGCTGGACTAGGTCTCGGACTCCATCCCCGTGATCCACCTGCAGGATGACTGCTCCCAGCCGTGTCTAGCTCAGAGAGGGGAAGCGGCTTGCCAGGGACACACAGCCGGGCAGCACGGAGCCTGGTGACCAGCCAGGGAGCCCCGAGCCCTTATGGATGCCACGCACGGGCTGCAGCGTCCAGCGACGGGCATGACGGGGTTCCAGGCCACAGCCATCCGGCCCTGCACCCCTCTCTCCCCTCCCCCCCCCCGGCACCTCTGGGCGCCTTGGGGACAGGCGGGCCATCCCGGGCAGGCCTTGGTTTCCGTCATCCTGCCAGGAGCCGGAGCCCACGTGGGGGAACATTTGCTGTGCAACAAGCGTCTATTCTTAGAAGCAAATATTTTAGCAGTTATGGCCGGAGCTCGAACGGCAGGGGAGTAATGAAGGCAAGATTCCGTGTCCGCCCTGACCCACGAGGGGGGGAAATTCCTCCGCCCTGCGGCGCCTCGTCTGCCAGCTGGCCTGTGAGTCTCTGGACTCAGTGCTTTGGGGGACAGAACAGCCACGGCCCGGCCACGACGCCCCCTCACGGTGACCCCGCGTTCCCGGGTCTCCGGGCCGCAGCCCCGGCGATGCCCCGGGTCCCCGGTCAGACGGAAGCGGGAGCAGCCTTTCCTCAGGAGTTCGTGAGCCAGACCCGCGGCTTCTGGAAACGGCTCAGCGCTGGGCGAGCTGGCGTCTGTGCTCAGAGCCGGGGCTGCGGGCCCCAGGTCAGGAAACCCCAATGAAGTCCCACACCAGTGCGCTGGGGGGCAGTGGGGTCTCCCCGGGCTGCGTGGGCAGGTGCGAGAGCAGGATGGCGGCGTGTCCCTGGAAGAGGGGTGCCTCGTGGCTGAGCCCCTACTCGGTGCCAGTCTCCTAACAGGCACACTCCATCCTCTTGATCTGCCGCCCGCGCCCCCCCCTCCCCCCGCCTTCACAGACAAGCAAACGGGCTTCAGAGGAGGGAATGGCGCGCCCGCGGTCACAGGGCCTGCGGATCTGGCTGGCGGGATCCCTGGCCCGGCCCCCCCTCCCCCGCCCCCTGAGCCCAGAGACAGTGGCACCTGGGCGGGAAGGGGCTGTGGACGGCCACGCTCAGTCTAGCTGATCCTGGAAGTGCGTCTTCGAGGAGACTTTGCCAACACCTTCTCTAAGGTGCAGTCACTCGCCCGTGGCGGACGCATTGATTTTTTCTCTTTTATTCCCAGCGTTCCCCACACGCTGCGCGGATCCTCGCTAAGAGCTCGGTGAAGAATGCGCATCCACAGCCTGCCGGCTGCCTCCTCACCACGGACAGGCTCTGAGGAGGAGGAGCAAGATGCAGCTGGAGGTCTGCAAAGGGGCCGACGCCGAGACGTGTCCCGGGGCCCAGGGCAGGGCTGCGGCAGGAGGTCTGACCACGCTTCTGTCTCCGCTGCCCTCTCTGCTCGGAAGGACCAGGAGCTGCACAGGGTGGACGACCTTCCCTTCCAGAGCCACCTGCCCGCTGCCCCGGCTACCGCAGCCCCTGCCCGCCTATGGGGGTCCCCGGGAACACTGGCTCCTGCTCTCACAGGGGCATAAAGCACGGGCGCTTCTCCACGGCGGGGTGCGCAGGCCCCAGGGCGGGCGGGCCACTCAAGGGGCTGGATATGTGAGCGCTGGCGCCGGAATGGACAGTGGGGTGGCGGCAAACATTTGACGACCAGCTGTCCAACGGGAGACAAGCCCTAATTTGTAGCAGCTGCTGCCCATTTCCCTGGTGTAAATACTGCCACTGGATGTAGCAGCTGCTGCCCATTTCCCTGGTGTAAATAATGCCACTGGATGTAGCAGCTGCTGCCCATTTCCCTGGTGTAAATACTGCCACCGGGATGTAGCAGCTGCTGCCCATTTCCCTGGTGTCAATACTGCCACCGGGATGTAGCAGCTGCTGCCCATTTCCCTGGTGTAAATACTGCCACTGGATGTAGCAGCTGCTGCCCATTTCCCTGGTGTAAATACTGCCACTGGGATGTAGCAGCTGCTGCCCATTTCCCTGGTGTAAATACTGCCACTGGGATGTAGCAGCTGCTGCCCATTTCCCTGGTGTCAATACTGCCACCGGGATGTAGCAGCTGCTGCCCATTTCCCTGGTGTAAATACTGCCACTGGGATGTAGCAGCTGCTGCCCATTTCCCTGGTGTCAATACTGCCACCGGGATGGCACTGGACTCAGGGCTGGGAGGAGGTGTGGGGGAGCCACCGACCCAGGTTTTCACTGTCTGGATGCAACTTGTCAACACTCAGGAGCAGAGACGGTAGCAAATGTGGCAAAACAGGCAGGCAGGGGAGAGTTTCTATTACTTGTGTGTTAATATAGTTTATTTAATTGTACGTTTGCATCATCTCATTTTTGTCGGTGGCTGTGTTTAACAACGGGCTCCCCAAATTCCTGCAAATCTAGCCAGCAGCTCCTGGGGGCCGGGGCAAGGGCCCCCCACCCCCCCCTGCCCACCTTGCATATGCTCCTGGCTCTGTTTTCACGGGCATTAGGGAACGCTGAGTAACTCTTAAACCTAAGAAACAGTGGCGTAAAGCAAGTCGGGGTTCTCCGGGAAAGAGACGTGATTGAAAGTCCATTAAAAATGCATTAAGGAAACAGCGGGGGAGAGAGGTGCGCAGCCGAGAGGAACGCGGGGACCCGGGTGTGGGAAGTAACGTGGCTTTGCGGAAATGACTGGATTCCCGCCTGTCTTAGGGGCACGGTGAGATAAACGGGCGCCCGGGAGAGGAGGCGCGGTGATTACCAGATGAAAGGAAAGGTGTGCCACCATCAGAGGACCCCGGGCCAGGGCGGGGCTGGAGGCTGGCTGCGAGGTGAGCGTCCGAGCCGCCGCTGGGACGGCCCTGGGCGCTGACGTGAAGACCCCTAGAGCTGCCCGGCCTGTGACTCAGTAACCCCCACCGGGGACCTAGGCAAGGCAGCAATCCACTGAGGCCACCCATCCACGGGGACAGGTGCTGGGGGCCGCCCTCAGCGTCCCTGCAAATTGTTTGTCTTCGTGAAAAACCGGCAGCTGTGTAAATACTCCCCGTGCTGGGGGGGGGGGGGGGGGGGGGGGGGCTAACCTAAAGCTGACACGCCCCAGGCACGGGCAGACGAGGACACAGTCCCTCCACACACGTTCACTGAGCGCCTACTCCCCGTGCTGGGGGGGGGGGGGAGCTGAGGAGCAGACAGACCAGCCCACGCTCTGGGTGCCTCCCAGCGGAGAACACAGCAGACAATGAAGCGCACACAACCGCAGGCGGTGCACACTGTGAGGGAACGAGGGGAGCAGGCGGGGGGAGGGGGGGGCCATTGCTCCGGCATGAACCTCGGTCGGATACCCGGGCAGGCACCTGGGGGGTTGGAGGAGGGAGCCTGAGCTGGTCCCGGCCTAGGCTGCCCGATCTCCACCTCCGGAAAACTCCTACTCATCCATGGAAACCCTGTTAGGCGCCGTGTCCCTGGCCAGATGGTACACGGCCCAGAGGGCACAGCTGACTGCCACCCCCGGGACGCGGGGAGACGAGGGACGTCTGTGGAGCCGTTTCTACGCGCGAGGTCTCCCCACGTCTCCTCTCCTCTAGTCCACCTCCCGCCCCGGGTGAGGGGTCGGCTCAGCCGCCTGCTGGCTGGAGGCCCTCCAGCTGGAACCCAGGGGAGCGGGTTTGAACCCGGGCCCACCAGCCTCTGAGGCCTGTGCCCCTGCCCCTCTGCTTCCTGCCTGTGGGAAAATAGAGCAACGAGGCGGGCGGAGTGGTTCAAAGGCAGGTGCTCGGCTTCTGGGGGACGAGGGCGGGCCACTGGGCGGCCCTGGCCTGGGCAGGGATGGGGGTTCAAGGCGGATATCCAGAACCCTCCTGTCCTGGCCCGGCGATGCTCTGCGAGGCGGGAGGGGGACCAGGAGCCTCCAGGTGGCCTGAGCGAGGCCCTGGGTCTCCGAGCGACGGCCCGTCCATCATCTCCCCGGGACGGCAGCCAGCCAGCGAAGCAGTGGTCACAGACGCGTCTCGGTCAGGCGGAAGCTCGCCAGGACGTGATGTGGAATTAAAAGCCCAGACGCACGATTGATGAGCGGATGGAGCAGCTATAAGTGAAGGAAGGAGCCGGCGGCGGAGCTGCGGGACGGGGGCTGCGCTCGGCGCTGAGGCCGCCTGCGCCCCCTCCGCGTTCTCAGCCAGCCGGGGCGCTTTTGTGCTGAACAATTGGGCATAAGAAGAAGGAACTCGACTGTTCCTTGGTGGACGCTGAGGGAGGAGGTGGCTGAGACGGGGAGAGAATAATTAAGACTAGCGATCAGGACCTCTGAGCTAGGGCGCCAGGCGCCGGGCCGCTCCCGGCATCTCTGGGCGCATCTGGGGCCCCTCCTGCGAACCCCGAACCTCTGCGGCGGGGAGGGCGTGAGATGCTGCAGGACCTCCCGGGTCAGAGGACGCCGGAGGATGCGAACTCTGATGCCCGGGCTCCCTCTGCGCAGTGTCTAGTTCACTCCGTGGTCCGAGTGGGCACAGCCACCAGCACAGACCGGGTCACCCTGAAAGTCACCGGTCCTGCCTTCTTGTGGTTAACCCTCCCCCGAGGATATTTTCCCCATTGATTTTTAGACAGAGTGGAGGGGGGGAGAGAGAGAGAGAAACATCGGGGTGACAGAGACATACCAATTGGTTGCCTCCCGCATGTGGCCTGACCGGGCAGGGGATGGAGCCTGCACCGGAGGAGCGTGCTCCTGACCAGAATGGAGCTGCAAACCCTCCGGTCCATGACTGAGGCTCTCACAAGGAGAAACCTGGCCAGGACGCCTGGTCCTTCCTTTTGGACCCGGGGGCGGTGTGTCCTGGGCACCCAGCCCCGAAGGAAAGGGCCTTGTCAGGTGTAGGGTGGCCCTTGGGGCAGGGACAGAACGGAAAGGAGAGAAGGCTTTGACCCTGGAGGTTCTCTGGGGGGCACGTCTGCTAACTCCCCGGACTTCCTCGCCGCTGGCGGGTGCCCCCCGGCAGAAGGCAGACCCCGGGCTGGCGCACTGCCGGGGAGAAAGGGACGCCACGTTCCACAGGAAGAGGGTCTGCGGGAACTCAGGCGCCTGTGGGGGCGGGGGGGTGCGGGGGGGGGCAGGGGGGATGGCAGGGCAGAGGCCTGGTTCTTCCTTGGGCCACATGACATCTGCAAGGGTCACGTGACTTTTCAAGGGTCACGTGGTCTTTTCTCGGGCCCTGCTCCCTGTGTGCAGGGAAATGGGGGCGGGGGGGGTGGGGTGGGGGGTGAGAGGCCTCTAGGAGCCGGAGAAGCCGGGCTCACCCACATACCGCAGAGCAGGACAGGACGGGGAGGGGGGAGAGAGAGAGGCCGCCAGGCTGAGGCGGGAAGTGAGAGGGGGACCCGGGCACAGCGCCTGGCGGGCGGCTCCGGAAGGGACCCAGGGGGCCGAAGCCTGTCGCGGTGCCTCCGGAGCGTCCTGGCCTCACACCCCCCTTGGCCTGTCCTGGCCTGACTGTCAGCCTGGGACACGCTCTCGGTGGCCAACAGCCCCGCGTGTCTGCCGCCCCAGGCCCGCGTTTCAGAACCCCCACACGGGCCGGGCCAGCAGACTCTCTGTCTGCACTTTGGGGGGGCTGTGCGTCTTCCCCGCCCACCCTCTCCGCGTCCCCAGGGGCCCTGCTTCACGGACATTTGTCAGACTTGGCTGAGCAAGGCCGGTCTTTGTCTCCTGCGTGATCGATGGGGCCATTATTGGATCAATAAGCACAAGCTGACTTAACGGCACCTTATTAATTATTTAACTCGCTCCTCATTGGAAAGGTCGCCACCCGTTAGCGACTTAAACGGTCACTGCTGGCTTGGCGGCATCTCCTGTGAGGACGCAGCCCCGGTGAACTGAGCACCTACTGTGTGCCGGGTGCTCAACCCTGAGGACAAGCCCAGGGCAAAGGGACTGGGAGGTCGGGGGGGGGGGGGGGGGGGGGGGACGTGACCTGCCTGAAGCTTCGGGCTGGTAAACGGCAGAGCTGGGACTCGAACCCGGGCGGTTTGCTTGGAAAAGCTAAAGACTTGGCAGTGACCACTGTGGTGTATGTTTTTCACATTGTTACTGATTTTTAGAAAGAGAGCAGAGAGAAACACCCATCGGTTGCCTCCTGCAGGCTCCCAGCCGGGGACCAAGCCCGCACCCCAGGATGTGCCCTACCCGGGAATCAGACCAGCAACCTCCAGGGCCTGGGACGACGCCCCACCCCCCGAGCCACGCCGGCCAGGGCTGCACCTCAGTCTTGCAAGCGGGGCTCAGCATGGTGATGTCCGGGAAACTGTGCCCCCGGCTGCAGCTCAGCCCCCACAGAGCGTCACCCCCCTCACCCCACCCCTGAACTGGGGCACCTGCACTCAGCCGGGCTCCTGCCGGGGGCTGCCTCCTGCCAGCTGCACGGTGGCTCTCTGCTCCAAAGGAACAGACTCCCCCTCCTCCCAGCTCTGCACTGCCCGGGACCCCCACCCCATGAGCTCACTCCCCACCTCCACCCACGGGGGCCGCTCAGACACGAGAGTCGCAGCAGAGGCGACGGATGGGAACACATGCCTCGGCGGGACGAATAGCTTCTGCAGGGGCAGCCCCCCACAAGGCCGCCCTGGGACCCCTCCTTGCTGGCTCCCTTCCCTCCTGCGGCGTCATGCGCAGCTGCCTGCACGCCCTGATGCCTTTCTGTGACTCAGCGTACGCACCACGGAACCCCCGGGACCCCCATAGGCTCACCGTCCAACTTCATCCCGAGAAAGCTCGCCCGGCCCGTCGCAGACTGACCTGCTCCCTCCGACCAGGTGGTGAGAAGTTGGAAAGCCATCCAATTCCCCCTTTTGCCTTGGCCGCCAGGAAACTCAACACGCCATTTAACGCTCAGCGGCAATGCTCTCACCCCAGCGCTCAGCGCAATAAACCCGCAGGCTGTGCGTCTACACTCCGCTCCCACCGCTCCGGTCGACTCTCCCGTCCAGGCACATGTGGCCGCCACGGACACCCCCAGGTCTTTCTTGGCAAAGAACCGGGTAGTTGACGAGGCAAACACAGCGGCAGCCATGACCTGGTTTTTCCCGCGCTCGCGGGTCAAAGACGAGTGACCCGGGGCGGCCTGGGCCCCCATCGCAAGCACTCACCAGGCAGACGAGCTCTGGAAGGTCACCAGCGGCGGGCTGTGGGGGGCTCCCTGCAGCGTGTGCACGGCCTGGGGGGCTTGCGGCAGGGGCCCCGGGGGAGGCGCGGGCTGCGGGGCCGGCTGCCCCGGCCGGGGGCCCTGGGCAGGGTTCCCCCACCGCCGCGGGTCCTGTTTCATCCACCGTCCGTGGACGCCCCACCGCGTCAGGTACACCTTGCAGATGTCGTAGTTCATCGCCGAGTAATACAGCAGGTCCAGGACCAGCAGCGTCAGCACGAAGAAGCCGTAGATCCACACGCCCAGCAGGGCGGTGTAATTGCTGGGGAAAGACGGAGGGAGGCTGAGAGGGCAGCACAGCCATCGCCGGCCCGGGGAATCGGCGGGGCTGCTTGGAGAACATGGCACGGGCTATTTCGGGGTCCCAGAGAGGAGGGGCGGTGAGGAGTCCTGGCTCCCTCTCCTCATGCCCACCCTCCTCCTCCTCTCCCCCACCGGCCCTGTCTGCCTCCTCCCACATGCTGGTCCTCTGCCCCAGGCCCTGTCCCAGCCGGAGCAGCCCCCCACCCTCACCCCAAGTCCTTCGTGGCGGGGGGCAGGGGCACTGTTAAGCCTTCCACCAGACCGTGGGAACCCGGGACGCTGTCCCATTTCCCTTTGGGAAGGAATTCTCAGTTGGCATTTGGGGCTCCCAGGATGGGGTGGACCCTGCCTTCACCCTCATGCCCCCCACACGGGTGCTGCTCACAGACCTGCCAGCGGTCTCTGTGGGTGCTCCCTGCTTGCTCACCCCAGGGCCTTTGCTCATGCTGTCCCCGCCACCTGGGATGCCATCTTACGGGCCCAGGGCAAGTGCAGAAAATCTGTTGTCTTAGGACCGTGGTCGGCAAACTGTGGCTTGCGAGCCACATGCGGCTCTTTGGCCCCTTGAGTGTGGCTCTTCCACAAAATACCACGGCCTGGGCGAGTCTATGTTGAAGAAGTGGTGTTAGAAGGAGTTTAAGTTCAAAAAATTTGGCTCTCAAAAGAAATTTCAATCATTGTACTGTTGATATTTGGCTCTGTTGACTAATGAGTTTGCCGACCACTGTCTTAGGACAAACTGACCCAAGTTCCAGAGCTGCGCCCCCTGCCCCTCAGCACCCACACCGGGCCACCGCACACCCCCACATGCCGTGGAACTGAGCCGGGCACCCACCCTGGGCCAGCCCCCTTCCAGCCTGCTCCAGGTCTCCCTGCTTCTCAGGAGCCCAGGACACAGGGCATCAGCTCGGCCGCCCTCCCCACGCTCCACGTCTCACGCCTGCCCCCCCCCACACCCCTCTACGCCCCATGCCCCACGCAGCAGTCACTGGTCCTGGCTGCCCTGGCACCTGCCTTTCAGACCCCCCTCTATCCCTCCATGCCCTCCTCACTCGGTCCCTGTCACCAGGCAACTCCAGACTGTGCTCTGCCCGGGTCTCAGGTCCCTCCATCATTTTTCTTATTTATTCACCAACATCACCCCCCCCCCCCCCGCCACCCCCTGGCTGCTCCGCCTCCAGAAGCGGAGATGACGGAGGGTGTTGGTGGGTGGGTGGGTTGGAGATGACGGAGGGTGTTGGTGGGTGGGTGGTTTGGAGATGACGGAGGGTGTTGGTGGGTGGGTTGGTTTGGAAATGACGGAGGGTGTTGGTGGGTGGGTGGGTTGGAGATGACGGAGGGTGTTGGTGGGTGGGTGGTTTGGAGATGACGGAGGGTGTTGGTGGGTTGGAGATGACGGAGGGTGTTGGTGGGTGGGTTGGTTTGGAAATGACAGAGGGTGTTGGTTGGTTGGTTGGAAGAGGGAAAGAGGCACAGAGCTACTCTTATCCTCAGAGGTTTTTGTTGTTTGGTTTGTGTTTTTATTGATTTGAGAGAGAGAGCAAGGGAGCGGGAGAGAGAGAGAAACGTCAATGAGAGAGAAACATTGACTGCCTCCCGCAAGCCCCCCACTGGGGATGGAGCCCGGAACCCGGGCATGTGCCCTGACCACTCACCCCTCGGTGCGTGGATGACACTCAACCGCTGAGCCCACGGGCCAGGGCTGGCGGAGGGCTTCACGCTGTTGGGCCTGCTCGCGCCACCACGGCCTTTGCACGGGCTGTGCCTCCTGCCGGCAGCCTTCTCCGTGTCCCCACCTCCTTCCCCCCTGCCTGGCTCCGACCATCAGTTTGGGACCAGACACACTGCTCCCCGTACAAGGGGGGGGCCCTCCTCCGGCCTCGAGCCCAGCCATGGCTGCCCGACGGTGGAGCCCATTCCCTGCCAGGCCAGGCCCCTGTGCCCGGAGGGCCGGTTCCGGCTTGCTGCTGCGGCTTGGCTGCCGTGCTCGGGGCAGAGCTGGCCAGGGCCGCGCTGTTTAAAGGAACCGTGCACCCGCCACTCCAACGCTGCCCGCTGGCGGGTGACAGAGAGGCCTCGCGGCCCCACACCCTGCAGGGAGAGACCCGCCCCAGCTCTCGCCAGACGGGCCCTCCGTGCCCTGGGTCCCACAGCAGTCCCTCTGGACCCTTTCGGGAGCCGGGAGGCCTGGCTCTGGCTCCTCGCTGGCCCGGTTCTGCTGTGTGGCCTGGGAGAACCCCTGCACGTCTCTGGGCCTGGGGGAGATGGTGGGAAGCCCGTCCAGACTCGGATCTTCCCGGCTCGGTTCCCGCCTGGCCCCGCCTCGGCCTCGGCAGTGAGATGGGCCGCTCCCCTCTGCCTCCTCCGGCCCCTGCAGGCACGGGACCCAGGCCGGGGATGCTCTGTGGCTCCCAGGTGCCCTCGGCCCGGAACGCCTTCCTCCCCTCACCGGTGGCCCCAGCTCGAGGGAGCGGCCTCCACACGTGCGGGCACTGAGCGCGGAGCGGGCACGGCCAGTGCTCGGGGCTGGGCCTCTGCTTGCGGAGGAGCGGCCAGGCAGCCTCTCCCAGCCGCCTCCTGCGCCGCCTGCAGCCACCGCCTCCAGGAGGCGGCACAAGTCCCAGGGCTGGCCCAGGCGGAGTGTGAATGTCCGTCCGTCTGTCCGTCCGCGGCCTCATTTCAAGGGGAAGCTCCGTGCGCCCGGCCCTGGGTGTGGATTCCTCCAGGGCACAGGCCGAGCCTCTGGCTGCTGGGGCCGGAGTCCTGGGCGGACGTCCCGCGGAGAGGGGGGCCTGCTGCCGGCACCGCTGCTCTGCCCGGCACCCCCTCCCCAGCCCCCCGGGCCCCCGTGGAGCTGCTCTGAGCATCGAGCTTCCCTCAGCGGTTCCCATGGCAGCAGCCCGGGGGGCGGGGGGGGGGCGAGGGAGGAGCGGGGAGGGGAGGCGGGAGCAGCTGTTTGCAGACGCGGCCCTGCAGAGTGGGAGTCTGTGACGCCGGGGGGCGAGGGGGGGTCAGAGGGCGCTGGACCCTGCTGGGCCTGGAGCCTCCGGGGCCGAGAAGAGGTGACAGTAATGGAAGCAGCCGCAGTGGCCATTGCTCTGAAGGCTCACACATTCAACACTCAGACCCGAGGGCGTCACTGCCATCGTTGTCCCCTCCTCCCCCCGTACCTCTGCCCCCTCCTACCCACCCCCCCCCCCCCCCACCGCTCACAGGCGGAGCACTGAGGCCAGAGCAGTGGCGGCCAGCCCGGCTCTGCTGTGCGGTGCGTGCGGGGCGAGCACACGCAGGTTCTCACCCTCTCTGAGCCGCAGCCCTGGCGTGGCGGCTCCGGGACCCCCTGTACAGGCAGCAGCGCTACGTGAGGCCCCTCACCCACCCTCAGTGCTCGTAACTGTCCCCCGGCTCCCGTCCCCGGCTCCCGTCCCCGCGCCGGCGGGGGTGGGGGTGGTGGGGCTCAGAGTAGGCGACAGGGACTCCTGAACCTCCCGGCTCTGCGGGGCCCGGTGCGCGCACAGGCTCAGTGCCTGACGGGGCTCGATGGGGGTGCGCCCCGGATAAGAACACCCGAAGAGGCTGACCCCGCTCAGCGGCTGGACTGGAGCTTGGGGCGAGCTGGGTGGGGGCGATAGGCCCGCAGGACCGGCCCGGAGCGGGGGATCCCGGAGCACCGGGCCCGCAGGTCCCAGCCCAGCCAGCTGGCACTCGCTGGCCACCAGCGTGGCTGGAACAGCTCTGGGCACTGGGAAAGGGCGGCTTCGGGGACAAGGTGTCATGTGCAGACGGGAGTGACCACCCCCCACCCACCCTCGAGGCGCTCTGTCGTCTTAGAAACCCTCCCCCCCCCCCGCGCCCACCCCCATCCGCCCGGCACAGGAACACCCACGCACTGCAGAGATGCCTCGCCACGCCTCCTGCGCCAGACACCCGTCCCCAGGGCGAGCGGACCGCCGACCCTCATGCCCGTCACCTGTCCCACCCGAGCCCGGCACAGACACTCCCACGCTGGGGCCGGGCCCTGGGGGGGCCGCTGCCCGCCTCCCGCCCGCAGGCTGCACGGAAGGCGCCTGCACACTGAACGGAGCACCAGGGCCCCTCTGGGTGCGGTGACGGGCGCCCCGCCTGGCAGTGGGCTGGATGGGGCTGCTCCCCTCACACCCCGCCTTCCCGCCGGCGGCCAGAGCCAAACCAGCCCTCTGCGCCTCCAGAAATACACAGATAAATCCCTGCCCCCCTCTGCCGGCCTGGTCACCCCTAACTGCCCCCCCTACCAGCCTGGTCGCCCCTTAGGTCCCCCCTGCCGGCCTGGTCACCCCTCACCACCCCCTCTGCCGGCCTGGTCACCCCTAACTGCCCCCCCTACCAGCCTGGTCACCCCTCACCGCCCCCTCTGCCAGCCTGGTCACCCCCACTGCCCTCCCCACCAGCCTGGTTGCCCCTCACTGCCCCCCTATGCTGGCCTGGTCACCCCACGCAGCCTGCTGTTCGGTTGTTACTGTGAGGGCGTCATGACCAATTTGCATATTACCCTTTTATTAGTATAGATAAGAAGAAATATGTAGGAATAAGGGCGAAAGATATATATATATATAAAATATCTATATGAAGAAAATTCTAAAACACTGAGAGAAAATGTGAACAAATGGGAAAGCATACCATGTTCTTGGATAAGAATATTCAGCGTCATGAAAAGCCACTTCTCCTTGAATTAATCTATGAATTCACAATCTCAGTAAAAAATGATAACTGAATTTTTTGGGGGGTCAGGGGTGCTACGCAAGCTAATCCTAGAGTCCATGGAAAGTAAACCAAGAAGACTTTAAAACACATCCATGGGCCCTGGCTGGGTGGCTCAGCTGGTTGGCGCATCAGCCCGCACACCAAAAGGCTGTGAGTTCAATTCCCAGTCAGGGCACCTACCTACATCGCAGGTTCAGTTCCCAGTTGGAGTGTGTGCGGGAGCCAACCAGTCAACGTGTCTCTTTCACATCGATGTCTCCCTCTCTCTCTCCCTCTCCCCTCTCTCTCCCTCCCTCCCTTCCATTCTCTCTGAAAAGCAATGGAAAAAATATCCTCTGGTGAGGATTAACAAAACAAACAGAAAAAAGATTTGAAGGCAAAAAATTAAAACATAAAAGAAGTAAAAAAGAAAAAATCTAATAATCTCAGAGTAGAGAAAGCCTTTCTCAGTATAACATAAAACCCAGAAGACATAAAAAACCCCACAGAAAACAAAATTAGATACAATTTGATTACATAACAATGAAAAGGTAGTCATGAGGAAAAAAAGTCACAAACTCAGACACATTGAGAAAATATTTGTAATGCACAGTTCCTTCATATATAAAGAGTTCCTGTAAATAAATAAGAAGATGGCCAAAAATTCAGTAAGGAAATGAGGAAGGACATCAAAAGCTAGCTCCCAGTAAAAGAAATACAGATGGCTCTCAAACATGTGAAAGAATGCTCAGTGTCACTCACAATGAGAGAAAGACACGCTATGTCTATCATATCCCCACTGCCGCTCTGCTGGGAACGCCTTTCTTTACACTCATCATGGTCCCTCCATCAGGGCCCGGGTCTGGTGTGCTGCAATCACCTTAAGGAAAGAGGCTGTCGGCTTAATCTCTGGGTCGAGAGACCGGTCAATATTCGTTGAACAAATAATGAAGGAAGGAACTTGGGTCTGTGGATTCCAGGCCCAAGTGCTTTTGGCCTACAAGCCTTCCACATACTTGCCTTCACTTAATTTTGTAGCAGACCTGACAGGTAGGCATTATGTGCCCATTTCTCAGATGGAAAGGCTAAAGCTCAGAGGATAGAACTGGGTCTCCTGAACTCTCCCAGATTCCTTCCAGGCCCACCCACCCTGACAGGGGTGACCCCACAGCCACCCCAGGGGGTGGGGCGTTTGGCCCGCACCCTGCCGTGACGGGCCCCGAGCTGGGTGTGTGTGGCCGCCGTGGCACTTACTTGTGTGCGTAGCCCTCGGAGCTGGCCGTGAGGTTCGCCTGCATCACCGCCTGGAACTCCGTCTCGTTGCAGCAGTATTTGAAGACCGTGTTGTTGTGGTGACAGCACAGGATGAAGGTTTTGTTGTCCGAGAGCCGGGGGCAGTGGAAGCCGAAGTGGTAGTGGCCTTTGTGGTCCGTGTACGGCTCGCAGACCCGGAAATGCGCGGACAAGACTGGAAAACAGAGTCGCCAGGCTCGGTGGGGTCTCCACCAAGGCCTCGAACCCTGACTTCCATGAACCCGCCACAAGTGCGAGCACCAGGGGCGGGCCTGGGGGGTCTGTCCTGGGGGGCCCAGTGCCAGCCTCGCCTCTGGCAGGAAGGACCCCTCCCTTCCCCGACAGCCCTGCTTACACTGTGTCCCCCAGACTGGGGCTCCCATGGGCGGGGCTGCATCTGAAGCCTCCTGGGACCCTCTCTGGCCGCTGTGCACACAGTAGGCCCTTGAGGAGGAAACTTAACTGGGCCTCACCGGCTCTGTCTCATCGAATCCACCTGCCACCCCGCCAGGGGGGCCTGATGCCGAAACGGGGCTCAGAGGCTGCCGGGAGCTGCCTGAGCTGGTGGGGGAAGGGGGGTGCGGCGGGAAGCCCCCCAGGCTGCCCTGACTGAGCCCTCTCCACGCCTCCATCCCTGCTGCAGTGTGGTCTGGGGGGCCTGCTGACAGGCCAGGCTGGCCTGAGGGGTGAGTAGCAGGCGGGCACGAACCGGTCCCCCTTCGCACCTGGCTCTCTAAAAAGCAGTGCCCTGGACCTGAAGGTCCCCAGGAGCTGCCCCGTGCCCTCCCCCGCCCCAGTGCCAGCTGCCCTGGCCTAGGAGGGGCCCCTGCTCAGCCACCCACGCCGCTGCCGACCCGGGACGGCCGCTGCCAGCCGCGCCCCTGGAGATAAACCGGGGAGGAGGCCTGACAGATATACCAACAGGGAAACCTGGCCCGGCTTAATCCGTCTCTCCGCAGCAGGCGCTGGATCTGATTTGTACTGAGAAGACCCCATTGGCTAATGCCTCTCTCCAACCACCACGGCCAGAGCGCCAGCGCCCGCTCTGGGTCCCAGCAAGCGGCCTGGGCAGCCTTGTGAGGTCTGGGCCCCGCCCCACGCCCAGCACCCTCTTCCGCGGAGACGGGCAGGGCCACTGTGGGAGGGGTCCCTGGTCTCAGGATCAGGGAGCTCCAGGCCCCCTCTCAGCCTCCATCCGCTCTGGGGTGCGGGGGTCCCTGGGTGGGCTCAGGAGGACGCACCTTCTCTTCTAACCCCGTGGGCTCCCACCGCACGGGGGAACCGAGGCTCAGAGCGGGTCTCAGAGTCTGCATCCTCTAAGGACTCGGAACTGCAGGCTCTCGGGCCCTCAGCCGGCCTCCCGAGTCAGAGGCGCTGGGCCGGGAAGGGGTGGGCGGCCCTGCAGGAGAGCCGACGGGCTTGGGCTTGGGGGCCCTGGCCTAGGGGGTACCACGCTGCAGGGGGAGTGAGCAGGGGGCATGGGGGGAACCGAGACAGAGACAGAGGGAGAGACAGAGAGGGGAAGAGAGAAAGAGGGAGAAACAGGGAGAGAGACATAGAGAGAGAAAGAAACAGACAGATGAAGAGAGAGAGAGAGAGATGGAGAGACAGAGAGAGAGAGAGAGAGATGGAGAGACAGGAGAGAGAGAGAGAGGATGCCTGGCTCGGGTCGGGGCTCAGTCCGGCAGCGTGGGCCGGCCTTGCTGTGGGGTCAGCACTCTGCTCTGGAAGCCGAGGGCCGGGTCCTTCTCACTCGGAAACAGGGGAGAGGCCACCTGCAACCTAGGAGCCGGGGCCCCGGGGTGGGGCCAGGGTCACGCTGCCGGGGTCCAGGGGCCTGCCCCTCACTAGCTGTGCTGTCCCAGG